>NW_008619603.1:0-40816 GCF_000691845.1 Merops nubicus | reverse complement strand
CCTACCTTTCAACCAGGTCTTGATCCAAATGATTCTATGATTCTCACAGTCACCAGAGCAGCCAGTTTAGCTTAACTAGCGCTCTGTCTGTGCCCTTTGATAGATCACCTGCTAAAAAAATACTAAGGGGGGAGAGGATGAAAGGGGACAGGACAGAGTAGCAAGTGATATATTTAATTACCAGGTAAAAGATAAGAAATATCTCCTTTTCAATAGCATAAAGATGAAGTCAATAAATCCTGTGCATAGTTTCATTAATAGATACTATTATTATTATTCTCCTGAAAACTTTATTAATGATTATCCTCATTCTTGTTCAGTTTTCATCACTCTGGATCACAAAAGTAATGCTTATGCCAGAGAGTGATAAAGGATTAGCAAAAGTGTGATTACTTTTTTAATCTGTCCATGAAAAAAAAAAAAACTTTATGTGACTTTATTGTCTTGTATTTGTCTATCTTGTGTTTTAAACACTATCTGAATGTTCCTGCTTCCTCAGGTTTTTGTTACTGTTATGCTGCACCAAGACAGGAAGATACACGGTGATGAACATGCTGGAAAGGCAGGAGCATCCACTATGGGAATGGCATCAGCTCCAGGACTTAATCAATTCACAGTATCCCTGCTGCCCAGCTCTGTATAGAGAAGCAGGTGTCCAAAAGTCTCCAAAGCCAAAAAGCCTGAATCTTGTTTGCAATGACTGAATAAACAGTGCAAGAGATTCTTCAGTTCATGAAGAAATTTCGTGCTATTTATAGTTGCAGATAAAGGTGTTATTCTTTACATTCACACGTGAAATTACAGATATACAGGTGTGTACAGTGTAGTCAAGCAAAGACGGGAAAATTAAAAGGAAACTAAACTAGAAATTGATAATGTCACTTTTATGGACATAAAAGGAGGCCCATGAGGGAAATAAAGAATAAGTCATTTCCAGGGAAGTTTGTTTATAGCTGATGATACACTCATTACTAAAAATGTAAATTTAATTCCCATTTCAGCAACTGCAAAGGATACTAAAAAGGGAACAATTTAATGCTTAACTGTTGAAGCATGCAAGAAAATGACCCAGAGCATGTCTCAGATCTGTGCTGAGGTTACTGTTACCGTAGATGTTCAGAACACAAGGCAACACTAGTAACTACTTTTGACAGCACAGATTACATCTTTCACTGACATCCACAGCAAATACGCATCTTTGCACTAGAAGTTAGATGGCTGATAAATTTCAGCACATCTGCACCCTGTAAAATAGAAAACCACTCAGGAAAGAGGAGGAGGAGGAGAGCAGAAGGCAGACTGGGCAATAAGCAAGCCCAGTGACTCACTGCAAGACGCTCAGTAGCAGGAATGAGAAATTGACTCACGACTACAAGCAGAAGAACTAGTGATAGTACATTGAGATCTAGCAGTGGGGACAAGTCTGGTAAACACAATGAGGCAACCAAGATCCTAAAAAAAGAGGTCATCACTGTGTTCGGAACAAAAGAAGAACGCCAAGACAGCTCTTTACTTTTGTATGTTTCACATTTTATATATTGGGTAAACTTTATCAGTCACCTCCATTAAATCCTGTGCCCTAGCGATATAAGAAATCATATTTTTGACATGTATTAGCGCAGCTACAACAGCTATTCCAAAGGTATGTAGTCACAGTTAACAGACACTGAGCTTCATCCTTAGTAGCACTCACAGAACTAGGCCTATGTAAATACCCAGGAATAATCTCCAGCAGAATATACAACACCACAGGAAATACTGTCTAACTGTCATTGTTACAAAACTATCATTTTGTGTTTTCCATATACATCAGATTTTTCTTACCATCATTCAGTGTTCTCCATTAGAAATGCTACATGGCAGTTAACATTGAGGTAAAATCTATCAGCCTCTACTTTCTTATATACTAAAAGTTGCCCAAATTTAAGTTGTGATCTGCACAACTGGTGTTTAAGACACACATACATGCACGAGGTCTAAAATTTTACATTCACCAAAACAGGACGAGAGAAGCTAGACAAACAATGGGGAGAAGAAAAGGGGAAAGAGAAGTCTGGTTTAGTTTTTTTCCAAGTTTAAACTATTTCAGATAACCATAGCAGGAAAATGGAAAATAAGCAAATAAAAATTGAACTGAAGACTGACATCAGCTGACATAACTGCCTGGCATGGCTAACTCCCAGACAGAAATCTCCCGAAAGCATAGTTAAACCCCTCACATAATAAGCTTGGTATCTGGTCTCTACCAAATTCCTATCTCACAAAAGACTCCATACCTGTATGGAACTGCTCGGTTGCAGCTCCCCTTACTAGTGCAAAGACAAAGTATTTCTCTGCTGCTTCACTTGCAGGATTCAGGCATAAAAGTGATAGTGCTTCTCCTGGAAAATTTTAATTGCAGGATTGGGACATAAAACTGATATTGCTTTTGTCAGAATAGTTTCAACTGCATTAAATGTGGATGCAAACCATATGGGTATGATTACTTGCATGTATTTTAATGGCTTTGTGTGCCTATATAAAATCTTTCATAAAGATAATTTAAACAAGTGAACTCATTATGTTATCAGGATAGAAACAGATTAATTTTGAGTCACTGAAGTCTCCTATTTTGTTATTGTTTTAGGTAGCCTGGGGAAAAAGAAGGAAGCTATTATAAAAATGAGTACATTTTTACAATGCCTCAACACACCCTCATGTCAGTTAATGCCTGGTTTACACTTTCATTCAATGAAACAAGCTGAATATTTTGCATCAGTTGATGGTTGCCGCATCACTTGAGAACATTTGAGAGCTCTGTGCATGCTCTGAGTTTTCCACTAGAAATTAACAAATAATTTCTGGCAAGTTCACTAAAAGCATAATTCGTGAATCCCTGGAGTTCATGTTTACCTTTTATTATTATTATTTTTAGTGATATCCTCCTAGATGGCTTTTTATTCAGTTACTCAAAATATTAAAGTTTAACCTTTCCCTTCGGAAGTTATTTTCTGCTTCTATCAATTAGCATTGGAGGGTAAAGGTTCCCTGTAAGACAAGCTGAAAGAACAGGAGGTTTCATCACTAAAACAACTGCTATGATTTAAGCAAAGCTATTTTCCAAGCTTTTCAACTCCAGAAGATTAGCAACAAACATTAGTATCTGTAATTTTTCACGCATTTTTCAAGGATTCCTATTCAAAGTGTCACATATTTGATTGACTATTTAACAGACAATTAAAATTTCCTTACCAGATAATGCAATTCTGGCCCTCTGTTCAGTCCTGCTGAGACATAACTAGAGCGCTCTGTCTAGTTCTGGGCTCCCTTCTTACAGAAGAGACATAGACACACTACAGTAAGCCCAGTAAAGGACCACAAAGGTCACAGGAGAGGCTGAGTATGCTGGGACTGTCTCAGCCTGGAGAAGAGAAGGCTCTGAGGAGTCTTATCAGAGCATACAAATACGTGACAGGGGGGGGCATAGTGAAGGCTTAGCCAGACTCTTCTCAGTGGTGCCCAGTGACAGGGCAAGAGGAAATGGGGACAAATTAAAATATGAGAAGTAACACTTAAGCTTAAAAAAATACTTGATCCCCTTAATACACTGGGAATCACAACAATTCCCCACCTTATCATCAGTCACATCCTGTAATCTCTCACTGGTATGTACTTTTTACATTTTTCAGGAAAGTGAAGTTCTCCCATTTACAGTCACACTGAAATCGGTACCTTACAATGGAAAGCTTATGTAGCTTACTCTGTAGTTTATATTGATTGTACTAATTAAGTAAACTATTGGGATTTACCAGAATTATGTATCAGCTTCTATCTATACTCAGCTTCTACTGAAAGAAAATATCATGAGACCAAAGACCCTGATCACAGCACTATAACAGCACTCAAGTTAATGGGTTTTTTATTAATAAATTTTATTGAAAAGTTAAGTAAGGCAAAATAAATATGGCCTTGAAGGGCAACAAGAAACAATATGAGCAAGTCATATTATTTATGAGGGTTGTTACAAGACAGAGAGGAGGAGAGAGAGAATGAACCATAGATGGGATTGCTTCTTCTCTTTGAAATGCCATTCTAAGTAATTCATAACCATTTGCTTTTACTGCATTAATATGGTCACCTTTCCAACTGCTCTCCTCTTAGGTGGTCCCACCTCTACAGGAATTGGTTGGGATAAATATGACTCTGATTTTTTTTTAACAGATTACTGTGGCATTATTGTTGGGACTTAGTCACATTTTCATACTGTATCCCAGCAAAACTCCTTCAATTGCCTTTATTCAGAATGATCACATGGTGATATTCTTGGAACACTAACTGGCATAGAGCATTCCTGGAATGCTAGTCATTTAGCTATATCTTTTGTGACCCTGCAGTTAGCTATTACATATTTATGCTATGTTACCTTATGTTTTAGACCTTTTTGATATGTTTCTATACTAAGCCTTCCCTAATTCAGGTCATTAGGCCCCATGATTTGGTACATGAATTAAAGTACTAAATGAGGAATATCTGACCAGAGAATAGGATCATCTCTTGGGAGGAAGGCTAATGTAGGACAAGAGGACTTGAATTCCTTCAACTCACTCTGAAAGTACTTTTTGTTTCTAGTATTGTTTTGTCATTTGTGAACGTTTGGCCATGATCTCCTATTTGTCCTAGTGCTGCCATTCCTTAAAAAATGGCACTATAACGCATGAAAAAAGTCAGCAGTGTGGAATCAGAATGGCAATCAGTTGTAAGTAAAAGCAGTACACAACTGAGTATGTGCATGAGTGTGAGGATTCATGTTTAAAATCAGTAAATGACAAAACATTTGGCTTCCTGACCAACTTGCTAGTTAACACTGTTCCTAAAACATCCATACAGAGATTTGTTCCTTTATAAGGTACTTATCATAATGTTGTGTAAATAGGAACATCTAAAGATAGAGAAACGCATACTCACAGATGTGTATTCATTATGCACCATCAAGGAGAATTATTTACTTACAGAGATCCTTCTTTACACAGGATTCTTCAAATTTTGACAATTGCAATCAACTTGGTTTCAAGAGGGATGGTATAGTTTTGAAGAAGCCATTAAAAAAACACCCTTCTTGCTAGCTTGATACCAACACACTGGCACTGGATTTAATTACTCCAAACTTGTGCAATATGTCCAAGCATCAGCAAGTGTATTTTAAATCTGTCATTTTTGGGTGGCAGCTGAGGAAGGTTAAACAAGCAAAATAGTTTGTAGGTTTAAGTTTTCAGATCACTTTAGTATGATCCCCGGTATATCTCTCTACCTTGCTGCAATTCCTTCTCCTACAACAGAGCTTCACTTGCTTAACGTATTCCTTTGGGGTATTATTCTCTAGTACTTTCAACTGAAGAAGGACAAATGATGTAACTATGTCTTTTGAGTGAAATAAAATATTCAAAATCATTTGCAATAGTCAGTAATATTGCTGTTTCCAGATGGAATGACCTAAACACATATTGGATACGCAATAGAACCCAAAAAGTGTTGATCAATGGTGCCAAGTCCAGGGGGAGACCTGTAACTAGTGGAGTCCTCCAGCGATCAGTGCTGGGTCCAGTCCTGTTCCAAATCTTCATTAATGACTTCAACAATGGTATAGAGTGTCTTCTCAGAAAGTTTGCTGATGACACGAAGCTGGGAGGTTTGGCTGATACACCTGAAGGCTGTGTGGCCATTCAGCGAGATTTGGACAGACTGGAGAGCTGGGCCAAGAGGAACCTAATGAGGTTCTACAAGAATAAGTGCAGAGTCCTGCACCTGGGCAGGAGTAATAAAATGCACCAGTACAGGTTAGGAGGTGATCTGCTAGAGAGCAGCCCCATGGAGAGGGACCTTGGAGTCCTGGTGGACAACAAGTTGTCCATGGGACAGCAGTGTGTCCTTGTGGTCAGGAAGCCAATGGTAGCCTGGGGTGCATTAAGAGAAGTGTATGTAGCAGAACAAGGGAGGTCCTGCTCCCCCTCTACTCTGCCCTGGTGAGACCTCACCTGGAGTATTGTGTCCAGTTCTGGGCTCCCCATTTCAAGAGGGACAGAGATCCACTCAAGAGAGTCCAGTGAAGGGCTACGGCTGAGAGACCTGGGGCCTTTTAGTCTCGAGGAGAGAAGACTAAATCTAATAAATCTAATCTAAGGGGATCTAATCTGAGGGGATCTAATTAATGTGCATAAATATATGAGGGCTAGGTGTCCAGAAGAAAGGGGCAACCTCTTCTCACTTATGCCCTGTGATAGGACACAGGGCAATGGATACTTTACTGTAAGGATTCCAGAGCACTGGAACAGGCTCCCCAGGGAGGTTGTGGACTCTCCTTCCTTGGAGACTTTTAAGACCTGTTTGGATGAGTTCCTGTGTGACCTGCCCCAGACTAGATAGTCCTGCTCTGGCAGGGGGGTTGGACTCGATCTCCAGAGATCCTTTCCAACCCCTAACATTCTGTGATTCCTCAAGCAAACACTCTTTACCAACTTATTTTCCTCTGTAGATCCAGTTTCTACCCTAAACAGGCTGCAATGGATGTCTACTGCACTATTTGGAGATTATCAATGGTACATGTCAAAAACATCCACAGACAACAGTTTACGGATTTAATAAATTATGAAATAGAGTCCAGGAAAAGCACATGACATAATGCTACAGCTTCCAGTTACGCACAATTCCATCGAGATCTAATTATTTTAAATGAGCAAAGGGGACTTCAGGAACAACTTCAAAATACATGTAAATCAAGATTTTTAAATTATACTTGAATAATGAAAACAAAGAAGCTGAGGGGAGGGTTAGTCCTATTTAAAAGTCCATAAATACCCGGCAAAGCACCAAAATACCATGAAACGAATACTTTCAGGAATTTCATTCCAATGCCAAGAAACAGAATGTACTCATTGTCACTAATACATTAAATTACTGAAAATAAATTCTAACAGATTAAAAAGATCTTGTAGCAAGTATATTTAAATCATTCCAAACCTAATCAAGCTTAAGAGCAGGGCAGGCTTTTCTCATTATTAATAAGAATGTAAGCTGGATAAGTAGACTGGGAAAATATAAATTATGGCCAGTAAAAGTAATACAACATTTTTTACAAAGATGCTTTTAATTAAAAATGAAAAAACAGCCATTTTAACTGAAGTGATTTGCTGCTCATTCTTAAACTTGGTTTTCTGTGGTCTCCCATGCATGTAAGTTTCCAACAAAATGTTATTAAATGGGAGCGAAAACAGAATACAGTTCTAAATGCAAAATCAGATCCATGTTTTGCATGTTTACATTTCTAGGCAGAAATATGAAAATATTTTTAAATTCTGATCACTTAATCCTGTGCTTTGGAGTCAGGAAGTAACGGTCACCCCTGCTAATCCACAGCCCAGCTATATGCAAAAACTGTTGTTCCACAAGGGTAAAAAAAGAGACAGAAAAACTGCACACTACTTTCAGGCCTCAGCTGAGCGTTTAAAACACATGGCCAAGCACGTTGCCATGGAAATGTTCTGCAAATACATCTAGAATTTAAGATGGAGCTGAATATCAGCTTTTAAAATAAACTTCTCTTACAATTTTAAATATAACTGCTCTATGATGTACTCAAGGGAAACAGTGGCTATTATCTAGCATTTATAACACCTAAAGTGAAAACAGTATTTTCAATTCCATTTTGTGTTCCACACATGAAATTAGGCCACTATCTTCCTCTGTAAAATAACCACATATTTGTTTTCTTTTTTGCACTTGGACTTTCCTATTCACCAGCAAAACACATTAGGAGATACAAAAGTATCAGCCCTGCAACAACGTTAGCAACAGCTAAAAATAAAAAGGATGAGACATGCTTTGGCAAAATTAATTCAGTTTTAAACAACATTCTAAATATTTAAGTTATTAATCTTTTTTTTTACATCCATTAGTATTAGTATGTGTCATTGAGTGTAATAATTAAAAAGGGGAGAGTTATCTTGCCAGGCTTTCACTGTTCCGTGAGCTATTTTTAAAACCGATTTGAAATGAAGGAAAAAAAAAAACCTACTACTGCAAAATGAAGCAAGATCTTTGCCTACAGAATAGCTCAGTCCTGTTACACAATGTGATATGTTGTTTTAAATAACCTGCCACTGTAGGTGCACAGTTGCCTTATACTGCATTTCATACAAAAAACACACATGTTACAATGGCTTTGTATGCCATGTAAAGATACAGCAAAACAAACATGCAATACAATCTTGTCATTATACTTCAGAGCAAAGGTATAGCCTTTTACTATGAATTCACTTAAAGAAGTCATATTCACAATAAAAACAGGTTGAAAATACATATGGAATAGCCTTATGTTATTCAAATATTAATTAACAACACGTTAGATTTTAAAGATATACATTGCTCCGCTTATGTAAACAGTCTACCCTGTAAATCCTGTGGCAAAACCAACATGAAGCAATTACACATACAAAGAGACTGTAAATGACTTGAAACTGTAAAACAACCCCTTACGTTATAAATACTAGTATAAACTGTGAGGTCATACCTGATGACTTAGAGACTGTAATGTCTCACCGGTTCCAAGCTGCATGACCTTTCTATTTCCAGAGACCCCCAAAACCTGCATTTTCTCTCTTACAAAAGTACATCACAGACCCATCTGTCTTGCAAAAATCTTCTGGGCTAGTGAAGAAGGCATCAACAGTCATTCTGTCCAACAGCAAGTACTGGAGTCATTACCCTCAAGACAGCAGATCTTAAATATAGTTTGCTCCGTGCGATTACAGACATCCAGTAGCCAAGGAGGCTGACACAGCTATATCACTGATGCTGCTAATGCCATCTGAAAACAGTAAGCTTAATGCTTAAAGCAATCCTGCATCATCCAAACAGAACAAGCCACATCCTTCAACTCCTCACTTGCGTTTTTATAAAACCTAGCACTGCCATTATAGATTCTGCTTCCATCTGTGGACAGCTAAAGGAGTAATTAGATATTATGCAACCGGCTTTGCATTAACAAAAGGAAAACGGCAGATGAAGTGACGTATCGAGGTTATCAAATTTTGCTTGCATGACCACTCCTCAACAAGCACTATCACAATTCAGAGAAAGCATCACAATCTGATACACAGGAAAATTACCAGAAAGAAATTATAAACAATTCAGAGGCAGCAAGGCATTTAAACACCTCCATTGATACTGAAGCAGCTATTTCATGCAGCCTTACAAGTCCTGAATTAAAACCATTGCTCGCCTAAGTATTTTTAGTGTTTATTTTCAATAAATTGCATGATCACTGCATTGTTTCCATTACTCCCTGCTAGCAGCCAGAAAACAGCATGTTTTGAAAATGTGCCAGTATTATGACAGT
Source organism: Merops nubicus (assembly GCF_000691845.1). Classification (NCBI taxonomy): domain Eukaryota; kingdom Metazoa; phylum Chordata; class Aves; order Coraciiformes; family Meropidae; genus Merops; species Merops nubicus. Next base: position 31,446 of record NW_008619603.1, on the reverse strand, counting down.
AAAAATGTGCTTTGATATCAAACAAAACAATCATGCATTGGTTTTTTTCTAATAGGAGAGACTTTTCAAGCTAATAAATGTACAGTATCCTCCTTAGTAATTTTTAAATTATTAAGACTACAGAGTAATAACTGGGCTTTTATTAAAACACATACCTGATGCTAGTGAAATTATTATAAATCATTATTTATAGTTATTGTTGCTATCATTATGGCCAAAACAAACTTATGCAAATAAAAACAATAACTTCACAGAACAAAAATAGAGAGCCACCAAAAAACTAGAAACAGTTACCATTTAATAATTCCCCTTAATTCTAGACCCACAAAAAAAATTACTTGTGTTCACACAGTGAGAAAGTTCTATGGAGGCTCTCATTCCATATCATTTAACACACAGGAACATCCCCTCAACACACATTGAAATAAATTTCTACTGGTCACTTTACAGACAAATAAAAGTCAGACTAAAAATTCCTCCTTAATTTAATTACAGCTTGCCTGTTATAAAAATTAATTTGGATGTCCTTCTTTACTTTGAAATATAAGCAGAAGCTGAAAGTAGAAGTAAACAGTCCTAAATTAATTCAGCTAGATCCTACTCTGTTAGTTTAACATTATTGTTACACAATTGCAGTAACTGCACTTTTGAGTAACTTAAGAGTTAATCAAATTTAGCTTATAGTACTTCACATTATGGTGCTGAAAAAAATCAAACTGGTCTCCTCCATGAATACCACATAATTCCCTTTAGAGAGAGAAATTGTCTGCTATCAATTTTTCATTGATTCACTTCATACAGTGTGCAACTGTCATAATATAAGGATGCTACACCTACAGGGAAAGGGAACTCAGCCAGCCACACATTCACACAGGGTCTCTGGCGATGTGTCCCATAGCCTAGCAGAGGCTAGTCAGTGAAGCTCTAGGAGGCTTTGAAGTACAGTAGGGAAACCAGATCAGGCCAGACTTGATGCTGCTTTTTATGTTCTCCGAGAGAGTTAATATTGAGGCCCATTAAACTGACACTTTTTACTGCTGATGACAGCAGCCGTCAGAGCGCCACTTTGGAAATTGTTAATGTTCTTGAAGGTTTCCACGTGTTAAGTATTTACAGAGTAACTCATTAATTTACTTCCAGCCTAGAAAATATTACTAAATCTACGTACACAAGCTATAAATACATACCCACAAGGAGACAAAAGACCCTTCAAAAAATAGACAGGAGTGATTCAGTGGTAAAAGAAGGGGAAAATAGCTTTCCCTGAATCAGTATGAAATGGGAATGCCTTCCAAGGTAATATTTTTATTTCCAAAGGTAATTTTTTAAAAAAAATAAAATTGGCACAAAATATTAAGTTACTTATGCCTATGCAAACACTCAATTCTGCAATGCTGCATCCCAACCAGTAGCTTCCTACAACTACATAAGGGAGTACAACCTTGCATCTGTAAGTTGCTGGCAGTCGCTTCCAAGTCCCCACGAGCCACCTAGCTAGGATACAAAGGCCAGCAAGATGGTCAGAAGTGACCAAATAAAAAAAAATACATGTTGTTAAGCCACCTTTCACAAGTATTACATAGGCTCTCTCTGTGCAAATCTGGTACTACATGATGATTTCCACTCAGAGTGGAAAACACAAGGCTAGGAGCTATAACTACAGCTGTCAGAAACATCATGTAAGAGTACATAATCTCTCCCCCAGCCAGACATCTGAAGATTTTAAGAGCTAGCAAAAGACAAGAACAGAAGACTATTTTCCTGAGTTAAGATCTCAGTACAAATTACAAATGCACTGAGAACGGCACACTTATTTCTTCACCAGCTAGTGGAATCTTTTCCCAGTAGTTACTGCATTTCCTTATGGTAATAAAATTATTCTTTTGCAAAAGCAGAAATTTTAACTTTTCACTAGCAATGTTAAAACAGAGAGAGAGTATATATACAATACTGTTTTATAAAGTATAGATAGTTATTCTGATGGATGTTAAAGTAAAAATCTGGTAATCCATTCCCTTTAAAGTATCAACAGGTATCCCCTTATACCATACAAAAGCATTACTCACAAATAGTTTGCTTTTATTTCATTTTTCTTCACAGGAAAAAAAGAAAGAATGTAAAAAAAAAAAAAAAAAAATAGTAAATTCAGAGTTCCTGTGGATTATGTAAGGTGAAATAATGATCACTTTAAACCTATCACAAATCAGATTCATATCAAAAAGACTCAGCTTAAGCAATGAGTGAGGAAAAAACAGAAGCTCTGTCACTCAACTTCTTAATAGAAATTTAAGTCACGTTTGCTAGTACTAATGGTCATGATAGAGAAAACTGGAGATCTGTGAAAGGTATTACAGATTGTAAAAGTAAGGTGAGATGATGTAGTGCTGCACCAAAAGAGCTGGAAGAAACAATACTAATGCACACTTCTCAACAGTATTTTGAGGGATCAATCTTACTATACATTTTTATTAATGACCAGAGCATAAGTAGCATGTGTGATATCAAAAATCATAGTTTGGGTTTGTTCAAACATTTCTGATATTGGAAAGTACTGCTAATATATGAGGAATGGAACATCACCAGGAAGATACGGATCACCTTTAGGACCACAAGAATAAAACTGGGGTAGAATTTAATAACGCAAAATACAAAGATGTGAACTTACAAATCATTTGAAAGCTCAGCAGTTGAAAATTACAGTGGATAAACCTGTGGGGACAAAGTTGATCACAGAGTAATTACAAGCTACCAACATGGAAATGAAATTTTCAAATTAGGAAAGAAGGTATTTCTAGTACATAAGACATTAACATTAATGCAATAGGATGAAGCTCTGTTAAAATCTTATTGTTCCTGTTTCTGAACATCTATGCCTAAAATAGGAATTCAAAATGCAAGAGTAAGACTTCTACAGTGGTCAAGGAAATTTCAGAACTTGCTTTGTTTAGCTTAACAAACAAAAGATAAAGAAGGAGATCTGTGCAGGTATCACGATAGAAGTGCCAAGGAAAAAGAGAAAACACTCAAGTAAAAGAACAATTTTGACACAATCACAGATCCATACAAAGCTGTCATTAATGTTTGGGGTTTTTTTAACTATCAGAGATTGAAGGTCTGCAAGTGCAGGAAATCAAACTCAAAGACTGAGAGTGTGCCTTTCACTCCTAAATTTCTACAAGAGATTCTCATGAAAACACAGACAAGGGAAGAAAAAAACCAGAAACTTATGGTACAGCAGAAGTGGTACCAGTAACAGGACCTAAGGAAAATCAGATTGCCCTGGGCTCAACACTGACTGGAAATAAGTTTAGAACCTAAATCAAAAAAAAGTAAACCAAGAAGCCCCTCAGTGATAGTTGGTTTCTCCTGTACAGAAGACAGCTTTAGTCTCATAATGTACATTGGTGTTTAAGAATATAAAGAGCTCAGCAACGTCTCTTAATCAAAATAAATCATCAGTTCTTAAGTGTCAGCTGATTAGTCAGATGAACACAGACTAAAAAACATCTTTGTAGTTGAGTGGAATAAACTCAAAAGTAATCAGTGATAGCCCATTCCCCTTTAATCTTGATGTCAGAACTGTTTCTATTACCTTTCTCTAGTCTACAGATGTATCTCTTATTTAGTTCTCAAATGAAGTTATGGGGGAAGGGGTGTTTTATAAAGGGTAAATACCCTTTAGGCAAAAAGAAGAACCATTTAGAAAATGTAAGTTGCTTAAATTTATTAATTCAGTAAAAACTTGCTATATTTTATAGACATGCTTACTATGTTCTCTCAAAGGAGATACTGTTCAAGACTCCTTTTGTCATTATTTCAAGAGGTGTTACATAAATCTAATCAGTTCATCTGTGGATAATCATGACTGTGGTTAAAGGAAACTCAAAACATTTACAAAACACAACAAGGAATGAGCAGAGGCAGACCTGAGCCATGTCTGCATAGACAGAATTCGCAGACGAACTGCTTGGTTCCAATTCTGCCTAACAGTTAGTGTAGCTCTATCACAACCTGTCTTTCCAAATGCCCCACCATCAGTGTTGCTGTGTCCTAGCACTAAAACCTAAGCTTATATTTCAGGCCCGTCCCTGACAACTCAGATCACTGCACTATACTTTGCCAACAAATTAGAATAAATGTAGAATTAACAATTATTAAAAAATTAAAAGAAAGGAAGATTTCTAACCAGTGTTTTAACTTCAAAAAAAACTGCAAGATGTCCAACATCCCATTTCCAAGGGGACGGTGCAGTAGAAGACAGACATTTCCTTTCTCTCAGACTCTTGAGGAGCAATCCTATACTTGCAGTATTTATAAGAGATGGTTGCTTATATTTTTTCTTGGAAAAATATAGAAAATAGTGTAGAAATTCTCAAAGTTTGCAGTCATACATGTATTTTCTGAGAAAAATTATATTTATCTATATCACATATTCTAGAAAACTATTTGTAAAATCAGATTGAAATGATAAATTTTAAACATGTCTCTAGAAAATGAATAGGTTATATTTAAAATGACCATGCCTTCATTTTCTGATTTTAAGGAAAGCAAAGCTTTCCACCTTTTTAAGCATCTCAACTGTACTGTAAATTGTGCCATGGCCTGGGAAAACCTTTCTCCTTTCATCAACTAACAACACAGCTGACTAAAGGCTTAACCAAGAACCATTTGGGATGCTAGCCGTGATTATAGGAAAACATTTTCCTCACCTCAAAAAGGTGATGATGGAATTTGGAGTCAATGTTGTACAGTACAACAGAAATTTATTTTCCTGATAAACAAAGAAATAACAATTTAATCAAAAATGCTGGAACCTTTTAGCAAAGCAAGTACTTTCCACAGAAGGATCAGCAGGACAGGAGCAGCAGGACAGGCAATACCATTCTGGGTATCTCCCAAATATTACATAATACTGAAGTTGCAGCCTAGTTATATCGCACACCTCATACCTGTTTTGATCCTTTTCATCATATCTCTCCCTTGTCCCTGAAGAAGGAGAAAGACTCATTTTTCTTAAAAAAAATTTGTCCGTTCACTAATCCTAGCTTTTTATATGCCTTAGAACAGATCTGAGTTTTCTAAATATTTTGCATTAAAAAGTTCTCTTTGAAAGAGGAGAAATGCTAAATTTTGACATATAATTACCATTATCCTTTCTGCTAGCACAAAATGATGGCAAAATGCCAACTTGCTTGTCTGCTACAGATAAGACATTTCCAAGCTTCCATCCTTCCCTTTAGAGAAAACAGAAGGGGAAGACCAGCCAGGAGAAAGCCTACCCTGTCAGCTGACACTGTAAGAAATAAAATTAATATTCTCCTAGCAGAAATCATTTTCCTCCAAGCCTGAGGTAAATGATATGCCTTACCATATGTTATGATGGTCCTTTCAAGAATGACAAATTTGATGAATTTTTCCTGGATGGTCTTTCCCTCATCCAGTCTCTTCTCATCACCTTCAGCTTCTGCTGCAGGCAAGCTCTCAATAGGCATAAATCAGCATAGTATCACCAAAGTACATAACTTTTACCCACAGGGGATTTAGTCCCTTGTATTTCAAACAGAGCACAAAAAAGTGTCTATGCGTTCTTCAATAATCTTTTCCATCTGTGTAGGGCTTTAGAGAATTACCCTGACACACTGCTGAGCTTCAACGCCAATACACCCACTGTGAGCAGAGAACCCAGTTACTTTTCTTAAAGGAAGAACTATAAAAAGATTTTGTCCAATTACAACATTTTCAGAACTAGCTCTAAATTCAAATTAAACTCTGCTTCAGTTTGAACAACAGGAAAAATGGCAAAAGACAGGTTCAGGCAAGTTTATTCACCGTATATAAAAATCTTGGCATAGTGTTACTTTGAATATAAACTCAGCTGTGCACTCCTCATCGATTACTTCTAAGTAATCGGAATGTCTCAACACTTTTGGGAGCCCCCAGATACCAGCTTATTTGCACATCATATGTGCACCACAATCCTTTGAAAGTTTCACTTTTATCAGTGAAATATAGACATGTAAGATAGATAGATATAAATACAGATGGTTTAAAAATCTATCTACCCATAAACACTCACTTAAAATTTTCTGGTTCACTATAAAATATACTTATTCTAAATGTGAATTATAATAAATAAAAATCAACTTTAACCAATATTACTCTGTCAAAGTTCATCCAAAAAGAACACAGAGAGCAAACAGGCTAAGATTAAGTGCACCAGCTCTGTCTTGACACACTTTTCAGGGAAGGGGACACAGAAAAGCTACTCAAGTAGCACACACTTTGCTAAAAGCTAAAAATCTTATTTATGACTCCGCAAGGCCAGGCAGCCACAGTCTGAACAGGTATCAGGTTAGGGGCAGCCCACCTCTGGTTGATGTAGGAAGAACATAGAAATGGGAGAAGAAAGGAAACAGTGCCCCCAAACTAGGAGCAGGCTCAAACGCTGATGTTTGGATGCTCCGGATTAAATTAGAAAATTAGAGATGCAAACTATATAAATGAGACATATTCATAGATATTTATGGAGAAAAATGGAGAAGACAACATTTTTTACAATAATTAAAAATGCTTTAAAAATTTAATTGCCATTTTTTTTTTAAATATTTAAAACATAATTTTACAATAATGCAAGGACATTTGTAAAAATGTTAAGACATCAAGAAATAAAAATAGCCAACGACTGCTTCAAAGATAGAAAACTGGGGCAAAATGCCTATTTGAACATAGAGTCTCCCAAAGGAGCTTCTAAAGTCAGACACTGCCTGCTTTTCTATTTAAACTGCCTTTCCGCTAACTACTTTAGTACAAGACATATGTGAAAGAGCAGAAGTATAAAGGACAAAGAAAGATGAAAGAAGAAAATTTAATACTTAGACATATTTCAGTCATGAAGACTTATGGGTTTGAAGTTGGTATAGTGAGTTTATATATGCTTGTCTTATCATGAAAAGCAATAGTTAAAAAAAAAATTAAATTAGTCAGTCCTTGTGAATATGAATTTTATTAAACACTATTTTCTGCTTTAAGTAAAGAGAATACTGCAAACACCAGAGTGAAATTATAACTGAAGTGCAATAGCAGGTCTTCTGGAATAGCCCCATTGTAAGACTCGTTTCCCTCAAACTGTCAACAAGTAATTTGTTAACATGATTCTTCATAATCATTCTCTCTTCGGTATATATAGATGTAGCAATATACATACACGCAAGGAAAGTGTATAATTTGTCATCCTAAAATATTGCATGAACTTGGCCTGCCGGACAGACATTTTTCTTCATTACACACAAAATGTAGCTGTTGTTCAACAGTCTGAAACCTAAATGATCAGATCTCTCATAGCTAAATATACTTAAGATAATAAACCTTCCCCTTTGTCCTGAAAGAGAAATTCAGCAGCAACCAATTTCACCTTTTCTTTTTCTTCTCCCTCAGAAGGGGAGATAAACAGCGGTGGGAGCACCTCCCCAGCGAGTGACAATGGCAGACACAAGATTCCTGAACTAGACAATTTCTTTCCCACTCTCATTTCCCTCCAGTGATCACCAGTGGAACCACCATACACCTAACATCAGCACAGCCCTGTTTCAGCCCTTCCTGCTCTTTTAAAGACTTACTGTTTTCTAAGCTGGTGAGGAAAAAAAAGCAGATGAGTTTGGAAGAAAATCCAAGGCTAACTGAGAACAAGAATTTGTCAGTCTACTTCTGATGAGGAGTTATCATATTCCCTTATAACCTTCCCTACTCAAAACCCTTTTTATAACTTCCTCTTAGGTTACAGTGGTGAGCCCATTTCCATTCAAATTTCAGAGGAAAAGGTAACTGTAAGGCAAGGGCATTCTCATCCCCAGACAGTTGTCCAGTGGCCTCACTGTACTCCTCAGAGGGTACACGATTTCAGCTTGTGATATCTCCAGCTTTTTGAATTACACTCCCATACATATTTGGACTCAGACCTGATTGTTGAGTTCTCGGATCAGACTCAGGACCTACACGAAGGCCTGTAGAAACACTAGATTTGTATTGATAAAAAGACGTCACATCAATCAATCAGAGAAATATTCAGTCAAAGAATTTTTATTCTTTCCCTCATTCTCCAACACCTTCTTTAAATACACGTCGCCGAGGACATAAAGGCTCTCCTTATTTGAGGAAATGTTGCAAAATTTGATACAAAAATATGCTATTTTCTCTTTGTTAGAAGATATATTGGCATTTAATACTGTGAAATTAACACAAGTACATTGTTAAAAACTAATTTTGAACTATGTCACCTGTAGAACAGTCTTACATCAGAAACTGTGCTAGCTTTACTATCTAGGAGCTTCAAAACTCAGATGGATAGACTGCTGCAAATCCCCTGCACAAAGTAACTTTTTGTTATCAATGCACTAAAAATAAAGACCATACTTAGTGTAACACTTCATGATGTGTTTAGCCATATCATGCCATACACTGAAGTCTCAATCTCAAATATCAGGTAACTTAAATACCTTACATGAATATAGGACCATAGTTTTGGATTTCTTTCTACTTTTATTACATAAAAACAAAATGTAATAATATGTTAAAGTCATTGATTAGAAGAGTTTTCAGATAAATTACTAAAAGTTAGAGTTTTCAGAAGTGAAGCAGAAGAAATGAAAAAACACATGAAGAGTGTTCATGTAAATAACTATAATTCTAACTTCATTAAGTATATGTAAGGAATAAAATTTTATTTAGTTTCCCCCAAAGATATTTTTCAAGACATTCTTGGCCACATGACACCACAGATATAATCCAAAAATAACTGTATTATTTCAATAGTCTGATTATTCTCAAATCCATATATATATATATATGCACACACACACACACACATATATATGTATACACACACACACCCCTACATTATGATTCTTCATGAAGTCACCAACCATATTTTTGTTTTGAAGGATAAGGTCTACAGTTTAACATACTTAGTGTTGTGTTCAAACTCATAGGAGAATAGTACGTAAAAGGAGAATCATGAAAAGAATAATTCAAATATGGTACCTGGTACACACTAGTAGTAAAAGTTTTGAAAATTTCAACTATCTACAGCATTTTCCAATTGCTGGCCAGACACAGCGTAGATCTCAATTGCAGCCTCCTCCCTACCCTACCAAGAAAACAACTGTATTGTGAAAACAAATAAATGGCAGCCAGCACCCATGTGGTAGTGAGGTGATGAGAGACCTGAATCTATTATTTCATAAATTCTTCCTCATTATTATAGTTCTGACACAACTTATGCAAAAGTCAGTTTACCATAAATCATTTTAAACGCCAGAGCTGTAACATTAATCCCTATAAATAACCCATTCAAGAAAGCAATTACCAACAAAAGATTACAAAATTCACTCAATTGCAGAAGTATTTCAAATAAATGCACTAGCAATAATCCATGCTAATGTAAAAGACAGTACTTTGCATTATGAGCCAAGAAAAACAGACTGTATCATAACGAGAAAATTCTCATAAATGTTTCATTTTTTAAAAATCACTTTCTTACTTCACTTAGCCTCCAGTAGTCAGTAAGACCAGAGGCTTATAGATAGTCTATTCCAACACAGCAGGAACCACTTGTTCACTTAACAAGGAAGAGTGAAAGCTGTCTAGGGAAACCAAATCAGAGCTTGAAGTAAAGGCTGTATTAAGCTGGGCCTGTTGTCTCTCATTTTAAAAACAAAAAAATGTCTTTCACCATTGAGAGAAACAGAATTAGTCTGACTAGAAGAAATGAGTTCTCTATTCAAACAGATGCTCCATGTACTCACCTCATTACCTCTTCCAAAAACACAATGCCTGAAAATGCATTTTAAGTAAAAATTGGAATCTCTCATTGCTAGCACTGTCATAATCTATTTCAAGAAAAATGCGTTGCTCTCTCTTGATCATAGCCTAGCTCCTCTACCAACTTAACATTCGTAAGTCTAAGCCTATTTTCCAGGTCATCAGTATGACCTTTGCGCAAAGCCTTAAGGCCACTGATGTTTATAGCTAGATGGCATTATGCCCACACGTAAATTTACACTGCCTATCACTCTTGCTACCAGTAGGGTAAGCAAAGCCTTTGGGACTTCCAAAAAGAAGTTCTAGACAATTCCAAGTTTTGTAGAGACATCTTCACGTGTCTTAATCATACAGGGTATTTTTGAGCACTAGGTACTCCACCCCGATGGTGCACAAGGCAATGCCAAAGGCTGACCATCAGCCTTTTGGATGTTCAGGAAGCCAAAAAATTCTTATATGCTACCAATCACAACAGGACATTCTGGTCAGACAAAACAGAAAACACACTGACCTGACAAGAAAAAGGCCTGTTTCCACTCAGCTCAATCTTTTTTCCAGTTTCATACATAATTTTTTGTACATAATTTCTTTTTGCATAACTCAAGACACACTGAAGTTCAGGCAGCTATAAGAAGCATTAAAATAGCAGGTTTCTTTTTAAAATTCATTTTTCAAGCAGCTTAAAAAAATTAGTATTCAACAGTTATCCTTCTGATTTTAATAGCTCAAGTGCAGGGGTTTTTTTAAATAAATACATGTATTTAATTTTTATAGAGATTATTATCATTAAGCACTTCTGGTTTGAACCAGTGCTACCACGAAAAAGAAATGAAAGGAGCTAAAAGGCAGAAAAAGCAGAAGACAGAGCCAAAGATTCCTTTTGCATTCTCCCAATGGGGGACCCTGGACAGGCTCAGGGACACCTGGCATCAGCAGGGTCCTGATTTCTGTTTGGGTTCATTCTTTCCTTTCCCCCCTGGCAGAGCCCTCCCAGGGTTCTCCTCCTGATCCTTTCCTAGCAGACTGCTGCCTGAATCCACACATTGAGCACTACCCCTCTACCCAGTCTGTCAAGCTAGCCTGTATACTAAATTAATAAATACAGACTGTATTAATTATTCATACAGCCCAGTCTGACACATTTGATTGAATGTCATGGTTATCCTGAAGGTAGAAAATGCTGAGGTTTACATAACATGTTCATTAAATGTAGTGAACTAATTAAAGTATGTTAATTAGGTAATAGACAAAAATAATTTAGAATTTAGTATTTGGTAGAGATTGGTCACTGTTAATACCTTGTGTTAATACCTTGGCTGTATTTTTATGCTTAATGAGCAAAAGGAAAAGCTGATTATTCAGAAAACAGAAAAAAAAATCACATGTGTTACGTGTTGGAAAAATAGCCTCAGGTGACAGAGGAAATACATACCAAAGGAACTGGAACTCTAACAAAGAAAGTATCATTTCAAAGCCCATAAACAACATCCTGTCACTGGGAATTTTACATATTCAGATTCTAGGAACCAATACCTAATTGTTGATGTTCTTAATAAAATGACAAAAATCTGATTTTATTTGCTCAACTTGTCTGTTCTCTGTTTAATATGTAAGCATTTTTCCCTTTTTTTTATATTTACAATTGCATTAAGAAAATTAAGATGAGGGCTTTCATATCAAATGCTTTGGTTAGAAAAAGAACTGAGAAGCAAGAAATTATTCATTCAATTCCTACTCACATGGGGCAAATGGTGGGAAATATATACACATATGCCTGGCACAGGGAATAAAGCCCATGTAATGCTCTATATGCAATTAAAACACACTCTGGGCTTACATTAAAAACTTTTTTTTTCGTTCCATACCTTATCCTCTTGCTTTTCACTTGATTTGAAAGGGCATGACCAAACCTAAAAAGCATTTGAACATACATGTTATTAGGAAAGGAAAAAAACAAACCAACAAACAAAACAGTTAGCGTTCTCAATAAAACAAGGGTCTGTACTTTCTTCATAAGACAACTGGAATTATTCAGTAACAAAGACGACAGATGTTGGCAACAGTAAACTATTCAGGATAAAAGCAAACTACTTAATTTCTTTCTTAGGCTCAGCAGCATACATTTAGGATATTACTACTCAGTCACTAAGAATGAATCCCAGTATAAAAGACGAGAAAGATTCAGAAAGGAAACCTCATACTCACAATGAAATTTAGATAGAATTCAGATAAATTCAAAGCAAGTCTTCATGTTAAGAAGTAAAAAAAAAAATCAAACCCAAACACAGAAGCAGAAGCAAAACAATCCAGAGAGATCAGCCCCAATAAGAAAGGTGGGTGAGAGCTGCTTCAGAGCTGCAACACTTTTCAGGCACAACAGAAACAGGGTTTTATTCTTTTATAAAAGGGAAAGGAGCAGAACCCATCTCTCCTCATGTCCTGCATAATTATATAAAACCACTGAACCACTGAGAGAAGGAAAGCCATGAGGATGGCCATTGTTTTCCCACAGGAGAGGGTCAGGAAGCCAACATTTGAGCACCCTGACAAGGCACCTAACACAGCCCTCACAGTGAGCACCAACACCTGCATCAACTTCAGGAGTCTGTATCTGAAAATGAGGCCCAAAACCTTCAAATATGCCCTGGAAACTTAAAAGACTTATTCCTTTCAAATGTCAGACACTTGGGTGATTTCAGGCAAGCTGATGCACCCGCACAACACTGCATCAGCTGCCAGCCCAGGAGCAGAGCAGCCACATGTGTATCCTGGCACACCTGGGCTAACCAGAGATCTCCCCTCTGCAGAGATGCAGTTAGCAGAGGCACAGTGCCATACTCCTGTGGCAAAACTACCTCCAGGTCATGTTTCCACACCAACATGGCGACTGTCCTTCAGGCAAGGCCTCAAGACAACCACTGGAACTGGCTCAAACTCACACCAGATCGTGATGTCCACAAAAATTATTATCCCTAATGCTCACCGCTTAAGTGTAAGCTTATTAACACCAACTTCTGAGCATTCAGTTCTAAGGTCTTTCACCTCTCCCTAGTTCTGACCTTTCTGGGAAAATTTAGTCTCAAGCAAACTTCCTTCAGGAACATACCACACCACTACCCAGCACTAGCAAATACCTACTTAGGATAACACACTAAGTACGCTGAGCAGATCATATTAATGTGACTTAAACTCACAGGAACCAGAATGATTGCGTAGAGTTTCTTACTCTAAAAATTAACTGAAGTATCTACCACAACAGTTTTTTGGGGTAATGGTTTGTCCTCCAGCAGAATCCACAGCACTGGAATTGTAGAGCTTTTGTCAGGAGAAACTTGCCAACATTTCCTGTAACACATTTCTGTAACACAGGAATAGCATCAAATGCAATTAATGCTCTACCAAGAGTTCATGTGTCTCTACCGGCTATTTCCCTCAGTGTACACCCTCTTTCCAGACCTTTCTCTCTGCAATTCAGTTTGGTCCTGAATATAATAACCTGCAAAGGATTTCTTCTGAGTCCAATTATACACATATTTATTTTCAAACAAGGGTGCTGATTTAAAAAAGCCCTGTAGACACATAAAAAGCAGAACTTGAACCAATTCCATGGGATGTGTTTCCCCTGTGCATTTTTCATGATATATGAACTAAAATGCAACAGCTGCTTTACTCTTCAGCCATGCAAAACAACTCCAAGATATTTTTGTTTTAATTTTCAAAATCACCTTAAGAAGAACAAGGTAGGAGATCCAACAAGGAGTCTCTCATTATCACTGCATAGCATACTTTCTGGAATAAGTTAAACATGAAAGAACAAGGATGGTTCTACTTTTGACAGATAATGATGTAACATCATCCTTGCAAGCAGCTCAGGTACTAAGATGTAAGCATTACACCACCACTTAAAAAAAATAAAAATGTAGCAAATATATTTTTTACAGAAAGGACAGATCACTCCCACTTTCATTTCTTTTCATGTTTTATCAATACCTGTGTTTTGACAACTAAGCAGCTTTAAGTGTTCTAAAAGCATTTTACAAATCTGAGTAATTAAAGCTGTAGGCGAGTATTTAATTTCTTAAATTCATGTCTTAAATTTGGTTTAAAGAGCCTAAGCAGGTGAAGAGTGGTTTATTCAAATGCTCCCAAGATGTCTTTATTAAAGACTATGGAACTCCAAGCAAACTAAACAAAATTGAAAATTCAACTTTTCAGACACACAAAAGTGCTAGACTTAAAAAAAATACAAGGCAACAACTGACTCTTTCCTAGTACAATTGCTAGAAACAACAAAGAAATGCTCTGCATCACCAGTCTTATCCATTTTCCAGGTAATGGCTCACAGCTAAATTAGCTTTTAGTTGCAAAAAGAACATTTTTTGCCTAAAGGAATCAGGTAAAGATACTCAATCAACTAATAATCAAGCAGACATTTCTTTGTTTATTCCTTAGCAGGAGATAACCACATAAGGAGACAAAAATCTTCCCTCATAGGTGATAGGACTTAGAAAACCAACCTAATCTTGTCAGCAAGACAAGAAAATGGAAATCAAAAAAATTGCTGCAAGGATATATATGAGTCTCTACAACTTCAAGAAGAACATAGGATTTGGAAGTATTTTTGAATGGTCATAAATAAACCCTAAAAATAAGAGCATAAAGCAGATGTCAAAAATAAGCATCAAAATTACTTGGGTAACATTAAAAAAATCTCAATTTTTGAATCTATTCATCTAAATTTTATAACGGAGTACTGGGGAATATGCCAAAATCTCTGTTACTAGTGTATCAGACTAACTACTGCTGTGATTCTTCTATCAAGAAATTACAACTGTGATATTTACAACATGGAGGCTAAATATAAGTAAGCCTCCAAGCAAAAATACATTATTGAGATGATAAGTGTCTTTCACTACATTTTTTGTAATTTATTCTAGTAACAGTTGCTCTATTTTCATAAAATTCATATCATTCAGCCTTAACAAGTCTTTTCCAGAGGAAGAAAGACTATTAAATCCACTTTCCAATCATAAGTAGTTGGAGAAAATTCTGGCTCCTTAAATGAATGTAATTCTTTACTATGTGATGTGTTTTTCTTTTAAAGCCTTGTTATTTATGCTAAGAAAATGACCATATTTTCCCTATAAATAATAATTAAGACAGTGTTTCACTCCTATTTTGAACCTACAGTCAATAAACTGCTGTCAAATTAGGAACAGTAAAAAACCTGCATCAGTTAAAAAAATAAACACATGAACATGATAAATATGTCAAAAGTACATACTAGTAACTTGGAAATGTTGCCCCTTCCTTCCATTTCAAAATCTGACTACAGCCAAAGTACTAAGTTCTTTCCAACTGAATAGGTTACTGCAATTTAATGCAACTGTTGCATGGGTACAATCTGCTTTTTTTTGCCAGCCATCCCTGATTGTCTTCATTTAGGCCATCCTGATCAGCCCCAGCCCATGACCAAGTTCTTCAAGACACTTACAGACAACTACCTGATGATTGTTGTCCTAATCAAATCATGTAGATCAAAGACTGAATGGCAGTCTATGAACAGTGCAAAGGTTTCATTATGCTCTCCTAATGCAGATCACTAAGTATTTGAGGAAGGAGTGGAAAAATTATTGTGGCTGGAGAAAATCTGGTGTTAGAATGATTCCCACAGTAGATCAGCCAAATCATGCATCATTACGAAATTCTGCAAAGTGGTCTTAACTAAAGCCTCTCTACTGTAAAAATGATAGTTATAACACTACACTTCCCTTGTTTAATAAAAGCCTGCCAGCAAGAAATACACCAAAAAATACTTAAAACAAAAAAAAAGACCAAAAAAAAAATTTTAAAAAAAATCACAAAAGAACCTTTACAGATTGATGTGTACAGAAAGTGTTCAATTCTGCTGTAAGACTTCAGTAAAGGAAGATTCCATCAATTACTATAGTAACCGGATGAAATTCAGTGAATTAAAAAGAAACTACTTAGGCAAATTAACAATAAAAGAATCTCGACTGCCATGTGATCTATTATGCAACTTTTTCAATGCTTTATGCAACAACATGAAGCTTCTGCAATGCACCAGTAACCCTCATCTTCTGTATGATGCCATAAAGGTCCACTAGCAGGACTAGCTGTGATTCATTGGAGTGGACCAGTTACTCACCTTGGAAGTGGCCAATACCTGCTCAAGAGCTCCCAAAGCTGACAGACAGAAACTACAACTAGATCCCTCTTGCTTTGTGGGAATCCTGTGACCTAAAAAACAGAGCCTCTCAACTTTTTTTCCTGTTTGTTTCAAAAGTCCCCAAATATGATACTTTGGAAACACTGGTACAAATTACAGCAGAAATTCAGATTATATATATCAGCAGTATGATCCAAAATTTCCCAACACTCTATAAAGAATAAGAATTATGAAATACATATGCTAATTGCCTAGAAATTTAAATCTGTCATACTGATCTACTCAATTCCTAATTATCCAGAAGATGTTCTCAAGCCACAAATGGACCACTGACAGTGCACTCCTACTTTAATCTATGTTCATCTTTGCTATATCTGATTTACACCTTTCAATATACAAAGATGTAAATAAGAGTTTTGTTTGGGTTGTTTTGTTTTTTGTTTTTTTTTTTTTTTCAAGTGAAAACCAGTAGCAGAAAGTATCCCATTAGAGATACCACAAAGAAAATACAGTTTGAGAAAAGACTCATCATTACTGAAGGGTATGAAAGCTAAAAGTTACCTAGAGAAACAAGCATCTTTAAGCATCTGACTAACCAAATGTACAGCAGACTTTGCCACATGCATATTCCCTGCCTTGCTCCCTCTTTCTAGGTTCTGCCCTTTTGTACTGTGCCCTAGGCAAAGCAGATCAATTTAGAAAAAAATTGATACAAACATTATTTAAATGAGCTCGTAGGTCATATTAGTTAAATTATCTATTTTAATCTTGTTTTGCAGTTAGACTTTTAGATATCTGTTCTCATTCATTAGTATAACACTGTAAGTATAGTGAAGTAGAAACCAAGATATATTAGATCTGGTCAGCTTTTAAAAGCTAGGAGGAATCAACATATGTTTACATAGCTCCTTAGATGACTGCGTATTTATTAACATATCATTTGTTCAGTGTTGATTTTGCATTATTTTGGCAGAAAATTATGGCATTTAATTGCTAGTTGTTTTTGTGTTGTGGGGTTTTGGGTTTTTAACCAGACAAGTTGCCCAAGAAGCTAGTTGAGTGAAAATACTACACCAAACCGAACTACACATTTTTTTTAAATCTCATTAGGAACTTCCATGTATGTTTGATGTCTAAAATCCTTTAAATTTCAAGAGTTAGATCTCAGTTTCTATCATATATTCCATGTACATATGTGGAAGAAAGGCTTTCTTGCTTGATTTCAACTCCCAGATGGGTTCTCAACTTTGAATGAATTCTGAATTGACCCATCCATCAGCTCTATCACACTTCCACATCTGCAAGTAATACAGTCTTGGTTTAGCTGTCTGAAAGTGAAGCAGCTGAAGCAGCACAAACCCCAGTGACTAGGATCCCAAGTTGCCAAGTTAATTTCAGGCTGCTGTCATTGTAGCCCTCAGCCATGAGGATGTACCAGTATTGTACAAAACAATGTGAACCATCACACAAAGGCATAATCTACTCCTGATGGTGGAGCACAATGGAAAATGAAAAGAAAAAAAAAAAAAAAAAGAAAAAAAAAAAACTGAGAAGAGGAAAAGAACAGAAAAGATGAAAATTATTAATATGTTAGCATATGAAAACAGGATGCTATTACATGTTTGTGTGAACTGCAAAACTACTATAGAAATACTCTGAGAAATCAGAAATCCCATTTTCAGCTTTTGATATTTATCATGGGCAATCCCACTGGTTTCAAGCAAGTTACATTTCAATGCAACTTCCTGAACAAAATTTGGCCAAATCTTACCACCCAAATAAACAAAAAATATGTATGGAAAAGTTCCTGTGTCTGGACAATTCTTTATATATCAGATCCAAAACTTTAGACTGAGATTGAAATACTGGTATAAAATGTTGAGATTTTTTTAATCCCAAACTTTTAAACCTGAGCATTAACCTTTAAAATACAACTGAAGCTTTGCTTCTTAGCAAAACAAAATCCAAACCTGATAATTCCTTAATTCTGACAAACAGAATATTTTCTTAGATTTCATTCTTATGAATATTTCAACACAGAATCTAGTCTTACGCAGTCCTGCAAAGGAAATGTTTCATAAACATCTATTTTCTACAGTTCTTTGCATTCACTTTTTATTCTAACATCCCTGCACACTGTTTTAAATGTTATTTTTAAGCATTTGCAGTGGTGTAAATTGGAAACATGGTACTGTGTCTTTCCTGATCCACATGAAGAATATGTGAAACAAAGACCATGAATTTTGCATGCAGTGCTACTGTCAGAACAACCAGGAAAAAAAAAAACCCACTGATTTTCCAACATATTGAGCAACCAGGACTCTCTTATATGAAATTGCAGAGACAACAGAAACCAAAAACTTATCTCAATTTCAGTGCTCAAAGACTGAAACACCAAAATTAGTGGGGACCTTTGATAAAAATGCTATAATGCTGTTTCCCCATTACAACAACTATTGAAAGAGCTCTCTTTGCTTGCCAATGTACAGCACAAAATAAAGATGCACAAGAAGTGTGCAGAGCAGCGGCAGAGACAAACTAGATACTATCTAGGGTCCATCAGTTGAATTACAGCTGGTAACCAAATGAATCAACCAAGCAAAATCCAGTACAACAGTCTGTCATTCATAAAATTAAAGTGAAAGCACTTGGCATCCATCACCAGCTCCTTCAGTGACTCTCCCTAGCTCAGTGGCAGCCTTAAGCTGCTTTTATAATTGAGTCTGTAAAAGAATATACATCTATTTGTCCACTATAAAAAGCAAGTAGCCTCTAAATTGCTGGGCACCACACTCACAACGAGCACCAAAACTGCTTGAAAGCAATCTGAATTTAAAAAAACTAGATCTGTGATGACCAACAGAGCTATGACATTATCAAAACTCTAAAAATTCAACAAAGGGAGGTGTCTGTGAAGATGTTCACATCTAGATGGCTCATTTACTTGCAAGAAAACAAGAATGAATGGGCAGAGCAGAACAAAGTTTCTCTTCTTATGCTAGTGAACTCATCAGGAACACAGTCTGACAGACCTCTTCCAGGTAGTTGTTGCCCACTGCTAAAACAGCAAACATTTGACAAGTGTTACATTTTCCTACCTTTGGGACCCCCTTCACCAGGAATACCCTTCTCTTGAAATAGTCAATCCAACTGTCATGGTTACAGGGGCTGGGACCAGTTTATCCTTATGTGGGTAGAACCAAAACTGTATATTCTATACTCTCTATGTCAGTGCTCATGGGCTGTTAAGAAAATCATGGGTAGCAGCTGCCCAGGACAGACCTCACACCCCAGGCTATAACAGATAAGGAAAGAAGTTCAAGGTCAGGGGAGATGTTAACACCTTCCCACCCAGCAGGAGGAGTCCTCCCTGTTAATGGGCCCATCCATGCCTCGCCCCATGACTCATACAGAGCTCCCCCCAGGAGCTATTTCTGTTTAATGGACCATCAAGGACCCACTGCATGACTCATAGACTGATATCAACCCATTGTGAGATGCTCCACCCAGGGGGAGGAGCCAAGTGCTCCCACCTGGATATAAACTGGGGTTCAGGACAGCACAGGGGGCCTTACCCACTGGATTTCCAGAGGACAAGAGCTACCAGATCTTTTCTACGAGACCACTGTTTCATCTGGACTGCTACCACCACCCTAACTACAGAGTATCAGGTTGTATTCTGGCTCTGTCTGTGGTTTTCCTTTGTATTATTGCTTTTATTTTTTTTTTTCCTTATTAAATTGTATTTCTGACTTGGAGTCTCTCGCTGGTTTGTTTTCAAACCATTACACCAACAAAGAATGTACCTGATGAGAAAGAAAATTAACTCTTTGGCACAAGAAAATAAAGATAGTACATGGGCAACCCCAACTTATTTCAGTTGCTATTCTTAGTCATCTCATCTACAGATGAGCTCTCTCCTTGGTAAGACCAAAGAGAATTATTTCTTTCCACAAAAACATCTGAGACATCACCCATTACTGCAAAGCTGACAATGATAAAACCTATTTTGTGGACCCAAGGAAGGAAAGCAAAAGCAGAAATTCAGAAACTTGGTTCTAACAGCACAAGAGAAAAAGGGAACTAGCAAATCATCTTTCCTTTGGTATTCAGTCCCAGCTTCTGGTAATCAGCAGTTTAAAGTTTTCCTAAGCTGGTGATTGCATCCGTTGAATTAGGATCATTGTGCTTAACTACCTAATTCCTTTTTAACCTATTTACACTTATGGCCTAACCACAATATCCCACATCACTTGCACTTGAACTCTGTACTTCATGGGAAAAGTGTTTCCCTCTTGTTTTTAACTAGTGATTGACAATTTTACTGTAATTCAGTATTTCTGCTATAATGAAATAGGATTTACTTTGCATTCACCTTTTATTTTTCACAGTATCACTTCCTCTCTCTCCTGAATTGCCTCATTTCCAGGACAAGATCTGATTTACATAGCTTCAATTTTAACAGAAACTATTTCCCCCCTAGTCAAGGAAATGCTGAATGACATGACCTCAAAATACGATCCAGACTTTACAGTCCTGAAATTGAAAGCTCAGAGAAAGCCCAGTATCAAGTTGCCAGCACTCAAAGCTGTCATCAATGACATAAAGACAATTCCAGATGGTGATTGTCACTACCCCATGAAAGCTGTGGACAGGTCAGATGTTCTGACTCCTGATTGGAGTCGCCATCTCTGGAGACTTTCAAGGCCCGCCTGGATGCGTCCCTGGGTCATGTACTCTAGGTGACCCTGCTCTGGCAGGGGGGTTGGACTAGATGATCTTTCGAGGTCCCTTCCAACCCCTAACATTCTGTGAATCTGTGAACATTTAGTATTCCTCATTTTCTGTTGAAGGAACAAAAAAGTACGCAGAAGGTGCCCTGAAAGGTTTTTTTATATGGTGTCCACATCACCAGCCACTTAACTCTCACCTCCCCTTAAACACAGACATACACTTGTGTGAAGCATAAGCAACAGACATGCAGGAGGAAACACCCAAGTAGAGCACCACATTAAAAAGGAGCACAAGGTGGACAACGAGCATCCTAGACAGCAAAGAGAAAACCATCCTAGGGAGAGATGGAATTTGGTACAGAAAAAGGACACCGAGAGCTAGCAATAGCACCTAAAACTCAAGAGATTCACTCAAAAGATGAGATTCTGAAAGAACACAGAGTGATTTTTGCCTTCTGGATTATCAGTACTGATGTTTTCACACCTTCCATATCTATCATGAGCACTAAAATCTTGCCTATTTTATTTTCACCTTTTAAATAAAAAATAAAATATAGGTGCTTTCTTGGTGTCGAAGCTGCAAGATTACAGCAGAAATATAAAGGTTGACAACAGTTATTTAATACCAATTTTTTTTTTTTTATTTCTTGCTCTTTTGATTATCCTCAGAATTCACATGTGTGTCTCAGATTGGTCATGTCCATAACGTATCTGTAATCTTAGAACTTCTAAATTATACAAACTTTCCTATCACTTGTATTCCTATCCCTACCAATCAAGATACCTAAATCAAAATGCTTGAAATTGAAAATTGAGACTTTGTGAAGGAATCCCACTGCTGACTATGGATTGATTTGCTTTCCCATTTTAAATAAGAAAAGGAAAATGACTTTTTTTTTTTTTTTTAAATACTGCAACCATTTTTAACACTTCTTGGAAGGTGCTTTAACGTTTAGAACATTGTAATAAATTCTCAATGGGATTTTAATGCCTTGTGGTCATTAGGAAATGCTGAGCACCTGCTCTCTCAAAACGCAGTCCAGGTTTAGTTAATTCAAATGGAGTATGGCTACTACTCGAGTGCAGTATTAATAAGAAAAGCAAAGAATTTAGCAGGAAAGTATCAGTTACATCATGGACTGGGGGAAAAAAAAAAACACACAGCAACCTAAATCACTCATAATAATTACAAATCAGTATTATTTTCTTATATAAAATATACCAGTAGCAGGAATAAACCCTGCTATACCTGTACTATAACTGTAAAGCATTAACGATACTGTATTACAGTTTGCACAGACCATTTATCAGTTCTTTTGGTTTTGCTCAGCACAATCTTGCCAGACTTATTTTAATGACATTTTTTACTTTTTAATGAATATTCACAATGGAGTTACTATATAAACAGTTATTTCTGCAGTCCCTGTAAAATGAAAAATCTGAGACTCAAGATTAAAGTCCAGCAGATAGCAGAATAACAGTCTCTGAGTTACAGTATTGCAATGAGATTAATCATAATCCTCTATAATTTTTTTAGTTTGATATCCATAAAACAGCACTTCCCCTAATCCATGAAATTTGCCATTTGTGTCAAGAAAATTGAATGTTTTATTAGTCTTAAGAAACAAATAGAAATAAAAGCGTAAGCTAAGAGGTATTTTTAATTATGTCCATTCACAAATTATAGCTATATTATTTACACTCTTATAGCAAGCACTTATGTGACTACAGTCATAATGGTTATGCTACAATAGCTCAGTAATTTCCATGAGTAACCAGGAGAGTAACAAACTAGAGAAAAGAAGTGGATACTATTATTTTTGCATTACCAGAAATCTGTTTGTTTGCAATTAAACCAACAAATTAGTCTGTTATGCCTATGTGTACTGTCCTAGCTCCTGAACTGGCCATTCATGGACCAGGACCCCTTCATCCCCACATCAACCCAGAACAAAAATATGATCCTCATCCCAAAAGGTGAACACAATTTTTTTGCCTAAACAAATAAAACAAAAAATACAACCTCTTAAACTTGATGGCTCATTTACAGTGTCTTATCAATGCTGTAATAAACTACTGTGTTTGTTCTTACATGATGCCAAGCACAAAGTAGACTACCCCAGTTTTATTAAGGGTAGATCTACCTTGCATTTACATAAGGCCAACACATGCAACTGAGGAATAAGAAGAGAAGGCTCCGATGCTACAGAAGTAACTGTAGTTTTCCATTGCTCTGGACAATACTGGCTTGCATTTAGAAACCTGTCCCTACTCTTAGCTATGGCTGGGTGAATAGAAAAAAAAATTTAATGTATTTGCTGGCCAAATAAAGTAAATCAGTTCAGATACAGGACACACACAGCTGTGAACTTTTAGGCAAGATGGAGTAAAATTAACACAATCAAACTATGTAAACCGTAGATTGCTGAAAAAATCTCTCTAAAACTGAATGTGGCTTTTTCTTTATAAGTTTCTTCAAAAGTCTTTAACCTCTTCTTCCCATGTTATTTTAGAACAAAGTCCCGTGAGTTACGTGAGGTTTCAGTGGGTATCCAAAGTAGGGTTTTTCTCAATTTGTTCCCCTACAAGATGAGGACAATAGGGGCCTACTCCAAAACCCAGAGGCACATTTGATGATAATGAAGAAAGCCAGCTGGACTGCTACAGAAAAAACTCTTTCCTATGAACCTGGTGAGGTTTAAGCATGACGGCTTCTGCACTGCTTAATGCCATTGTCAAAACCATGTTCACTCACCTATTATCGATTCATTCAGATGATTCTCTCAAAAGAAAAAAAAGATATGAAATTCACCTGTTATTAGAATTTTCACATGAGAAGATTCTCGGATGAGTAAGAAACACAGATTTATGAGTGCTTTTACAGCTCATTACCACATTTAATTTCAGAAGCTATTATAATACTGCAATAAAAATAAATAGACATAGTTAAGGATTTCACCTATAACACAATCATTAGCAATAAAAACAGAATAAAGTGGAAGCTTTCTAAAATATAATTATATAATCATCATGTTTGCATATGTGTATCTTCCCTTCAAGTAAAAGGAAAGGATGACAGTATTTGAAGGAGATGGGTAGTATGGGTTACTATCTAAGTTATGAAATTTTCTGAAAAAAAAAAAAAAAGTAGAGTATGTTAAAGTCTCTAGAACACAAATGACTTTGCTTTGCAAGGAGTGTATGAATGTTTGTATTGGCAGTTATACTTTCAGAACTTCTACAAGTCTCAAACAAGATGGCAGCAGCCGCAAAACTGGAAACTTAAGTTGTTTCTAAGGACAGTATTAAGATGTCTGGCAGCAACTGCTGCATAGATTTGCGGGGCAGGGGGTGGAAGGCAACAGTACCTTTTTCTATAAATTCATTTAAAACACAAATATATATATCCCTTCTGTCGGCACAATAACGTACTGTCCTTGGACACTCTTGTTCTATTTTGGTACTTACCTAAATAGGTCACAAAAATTTTTAAAATAAATTCTTAAAGCATGCTGATTTTTGTGAAAAAGAATACAAGTTATCCACATTTTCATGAAATCAAATGTAGAATAACACCCACTCTCACATAGGCAAAATTAAATTATAATTTTTGTTACATTCTTCATAATATAGAGAATATATTCTCTTCCTTACTAATTTTCAGATCATATACATCAAATCTTTTCAAATTTGCATCAATATACTTGAGATGCTGGTAGTGCAGTTTCATAAGAAATTCTTCTGTTATTAGTAGACAATATTAAACCTCATTAATTTCTCACATGGGCAGAACAAATGATACATTTTTTCTTAATAGGGACAATAATGCTTCAGCCACTTCTGCATGGCTGTTCAGGAGCCCTGGGGAATAGTCTATCTGTAAGGTCAACACTGAATCCCAAGGTAAAGAACAAATCTCCAGAGCAGACGTGTGGCTAATATTTGCCATTCAAATTTTCATCATTATCATCACTTAATTGCAGTTCAGATGAAATATATCAACTTCTTACATTTAGTAGAGCATATAGTTTATGCATTTAGCTAAAAGCCCAAGATTCACTTTCATTCTACAGCTGTTGTAATAGTCCTTGTCTTCAGAAATTATCAAATTAAGTAACTGAAGAAGAATGAGAATGACATCTTCAACTCTCCTGAGTTGAGCCTTGAAAAAAAGACGCACATTTCTAGCTCTGTAGTTAGACTTTGACTGTCACATGGGAATTTTGGCAACTTCCTCAAGCTGATTTTAGACATCATTACGCTGCTTAACTCCAGATAGAAAGCTTTCATACTTCTCTGTATGTTTTCAGTATACATTTAAAAAAAAAAAAAAAAGTCAACATTTTAATTTGGAAGGAAATGCATCAATATTTTTCTCCATTGAACTTTAACAATACAAATTATAAGGTTCCTCTTTGGCTCTTGGAAAACTGTCAGAGATACAGATGGATGGATGGATGGATGGATGGATGGATGGATGGATGCTGAAAGCAAAATCCTCTTTCTAGAAATATTTTAGCACATCTTTGGACCAGCCAGATCTAGAACAGACTGCAGGATCTCATCCTGGAATTACCTTGTTGGGTTTTTTTCCTGCTTAATTTTACAACAGAAATATAACGTCACAGAATGAAATAGTTCCATCTTCGTATTCAGAAGCTTGATGTTTCAGTCCACTAACAAAACACAAAACTGAAAATTTTACTGAATATTACAAATACTGAACACATCAATATAACGCAGCCCTTTTTTATTTCAAAGTTGTATTCCACAATCATAAATCATATTACTCAAATTTACCAGTAGCATCTTCCTGAACCCCAAATTAAAATGCTTCAGAAGAACAATCCTGAAGTTATTTTTATTCCTTTAGGGATTCAATTATTTGAGTCTATAAAGAAAAAAAATATGAAAACTACTAGTCAGTACCAACTAAAAAAAATTTAAAAATGTGAAGCACTTACAATATGCTATGCAATCTCTGTGACTGTACCGTTACTTCCTATTGATCTTTACAACCCTATAAACATCCTTAACACCACACAACAACCACAGAATTTTAAGTGTTTCATTGGGAAAGATATGATGTGAAATCACATTCTTCATGATGATTGCTTACTTCTAAAATAAAACCCTTGCACACATTCATATGTGGTAAATGAAGTTCACATGTATATACCATCTTCCTCTCCAGAAATGAAACACCATTTTGCTACTGAATTTAATATATATATGACATAGTTTGCCAGATTAATTACAGTCTAGGTCTCTGTTTTCCATGTTTGCCAGAATATAATAGCAGGCTTTGGTTTTTTTTTTTAAACCTTACATAGTTTCAGTGACTATTAATGCCTCCAGAGGGAATCTAGCACAATTGCAAGTGACTGGTATCTGGAACAACTCCCCAGAAGAGTGGCTTCAGATCAGTGTTCCTTAATTTATAGCATTTTGACTACTTTTAATACAAGTTTCCAGAAGAAGGTGCAAAATGATCCAAATCTCTCTCCAAAAAGCATAACAAACGTTGAATGCTTTCTGGCAATTTTGAGCATGAGAGCTATAAAGTGATTGCTCCAAGTGAAACATGTTCTGGAACTTCTTGCAGCCTCACTGATGTAGACAGACTCCTACATTTTTTTAAAAATACAAAAGGACTTCATAAAGGCTTAAGAATCTGCATTTAAGTTTAGCATTTTGCAGATACAAATTCATAAATAATGTTAGATTTCATATTTTTAGTGGTTTTAAAACCTGCTTGCAATCACAAAATTGGATGAGCGTTAGGCATCTATATTTTTAATTTACTCTTCAAATGTGTTTATAGTCAATGTAAATATTTATAGTAAATTCATTATTCAGGTGGACTTAACTGAAGGTATCAACATTTATAATCCAGATAAACTGCTCCTCTCTGCTCAGTTTGCATATAAAATGACATCCATCTATAACACAGTCTTTCCAAAAAGGCAAGAGCAAACCCTTAACTCGGAAGAGTTCTCATGAGGTCTTCTAGCCCACCACTCTGCCCTAAAGCAGCAGTAACTGTATATGCATCCTTCCTGCCCAATATTTGTCTTACTTGTTCTTAAAAATGGGTAATGGAGATTCCACAAACATACCAGGTAATTAACATCCTAACTAGATACTTAACATCCTTTTAATACTGTCATATAACCTTTTCCTCTTTTCCTATTCAGCAGGGATAAAAGAAACTGGTCTTTTTTTCAGCAGCTGGCTTTTACATGTTGAACGTGGGTGCCTCCATGGTCAGGCTAAGGAATCTCAGTTTCTTCGAATTTTCTATTTTCAAATTTTTCATACTTTTTAAGTCCATGCTGATTTTTGTTGTTGTTCTTTAGTTGCTCTATAACTGCTATTCTTTTCTTGAAACATAGCACATAGTACTGTACTCATCAGCTAATACCCTACAAATGCCAAATATTACCTTATGTATATGAAGACTTCATTTCCCATCAATACGGTACTGGGCCTGTTTCTTTGCAGAAAATTCCTGGTCTGGATGATTAAAATGGGGAACTTGTAAATCTTGACATATCTTTCACATCTCCACTGAATTCCAGAAACTATTTACAATCAAATTTGCAGTGTCTCATAAATAGCTAATTAAACAATTTTCTTTTTTTGCACAAATATGTATCACGCTGCCAATTATTCTTAAACAGTAACACTCAAACCAGGACAACAGCATACCATGTGATTTACAAAAATAAAAAGAAGTCTTTTGTAAGCAACAGATGGGCAAATGTAAAGCGGGGGGAAGGGGGCTTAAAAATGTTTCTCTGGTTACTACTTAATTTCATTCATTTTCCTGCAAAAAGATTTCTTCTTGTCTTTTTACTCTGAACTTGGAATCAGGCAGTAAAAGAGAAAATACCCAAAGCAGCAATTTAATTCTAAATTTATACTTATAATTAGGTTTGAGGGGTTTAGTTTCAATGGTGCCGTTATCTCAGTTTCATAATCTTGAAAATGTAAAACTAACTCTGTATTTTTCAAAAAAGTATTGCAACGTTCCTGCAGTGCCTTAACTGTTGCTATAATGCTAAACTTTGGTGAAGTGAACTGGGAATTACTACTGATACATACCGTGGGGTCAGGCTCTGCCATCCATTCTCATAATGAGCAATGCATTTAATCGGCAAGTCTCACTGGAGGTCCCACACAGCATTAACAAAAGCAAAGGAATCTGGCCTTTTAGTGTGAGGAGCTTCCCACACTCACCTGCTACTGCAAAAATAGTTACTCCCCAAGATCTCGCTGTACCCTTCTCCCACGTACAGGAGCCTCAGCAGCACCGACTGCGTGCCATCTGCAGCAGCGACGGGAGCACTCCACACAAGCAATGCCTCACCTACTGCGTGCCTATGCATTACATACACACAAACTCTGGACACACATCAGCAACGTCATGCTTTAAGTTCTCATATCTAGCAGATTTTTAAAATAAACACATAAATAAAACAAAATAGCTTTTGATTTTTAAGACAATGATGAAGGGGAGTAAATATGAACTTTGGAGTCAGTTCAGCTTTACTTACGTGGGTTACAGTGTTACCTTCAGAAAACACAGGAAACTGACATGCCAAACATCAACAGTTAAAAAAAATACCTGCACTTGGTCTGCACATGCTCCTTGTACCAGAAATATCAAACCTCTGTGAGGTAACCGTCTTTCAAAAGCAAATTTTGACTTGCCTACAAGAGAAATCCAGAATGGACAGAAACAAATACTCTACAAATAACTTTTGCTACAAATACACTGCCTTTAGTGACAAATTGCAAAATAATTTACATGCAATAAGATATAGACGTATACAAAGTAACAATATCTGGTTCTTTGATTAGCAGTCGATAAAAGATAATTGCAGAGAAGATCTGTAGATTGTTTCTCCTGTTCTGTAAACAAATGATGACTCCTCAGCAATCTTTCAATTACTCACAACTATTTTAAAGCACTGAATAATCCTACTGGAAAAAAAAATGTATTTGATGACCAATAAATAAAACATTAGATGACACAGAAAGCATATAAGCCTGCATTTTGTTACCATGTTAGTACATGCACTGAACAATAAAATTAAGACTATATTTGCATTTTCAAGGGCAGTTTGAACAAATTGTTTCCAGGTGAATAATTTCCTTTTTCATTTATTTCTACAATATTGCACTTATAGACAATTTGCAATATATTTCTAATAATTTTAAGCAAAACTGAAAAAAAAATGAGAAGCAGTAGCCTAACTACTAACAAAGGTGCTGTTGCTGTGTGAGAATCGTTTCCAAAAGGAGTTAGTTTGTGAAAAAAGAGTGATAAGGAAATTATTTAACTCCTCAAAAACACAAGCAGCAATGTATTTTATCGTTTTGCAAATTGCTAGGGATTGGGGGTTTTCATTAAAAGCCTGTATAATAAATCAATAACAATGTAAGACTAACACTACAATAAAAATAGATTCCGTTTTATACTGACTGTGGGATTTTGATGGGAAATCATATTAAGGCTTCACAATCTCTGAGCACCATATAGAAGATAAAATTAATCAAGGACTGAATTTGCTATCTTTTTACTATAAATAACAATTAAAACACAGCATATGTTACAGCTTCAAACCAAAAAAAATATTAACTCTGTTGCATATACCAAAGCCATTAGACTAAGTCCTTGAAGAAAACAAGCTCAGCTAGGAGCCTTTTTCTTCATATTCAGAGTCCATTGATCTGGGACGATGCTCGGGAACAGAACTGTATCTCTTCTACAGCTTGCAGTCCTGTTCCATTTGTGTCTAGTCAAGAAGAGAACCGATCCCTAAAACAGAAGTACTCTAAAGGTACTGCGATATCACAGCATTAGCTCCCAGGCTAACAGCACTGAAGTTAGCACTGAGCTCCTTAAACTCTGCCACGACTCCAAGTACAAAAGTCCCACCATGTAAAAGCCCTTTCTGCCTTTCCATATGCATCAGTCTGGCTAAGATTGCCAGAGCACATACACACAGTCTTATTGTTTGAAACGCAGAGAAAACGCCACAAGGACAAAGAAATCTCAAAGACTGAAGGACCTGTGTCTTTACCATCATTGGAGCAGGAAAGCAAGGTTGCCTTGTTGACCTGCACAGGCCCTGTCAGAAACAGCAAGAATATGAGAGGACTGACGAAGAGGACATGCCATGGTGTGTATTACATAGGGTACAGAAGTCTCCCTTCCCTACTTGAAGCAAACCAAACAGCTGCTGAACTAGTTAGCTGTAGCAAACAGAGACAGGAACCAGGCCACAAACAGCACTGATTGGGACCTGAAGCTCTGCAGACAGGTGTAGGTATTAGGGCACAGCTCTGCCAGTCAGGGCTGCAGAGGCAACTGGACACAATCCTCCCCTCAGGAGCACACAAGAAATATTATCTTCTTCAGTCCTCTCAATGACAGCAACAGCCTTTTTTCCATGCGCAACACTGGAGGAACAAAACTAAAGCCAGATAGCACAAGGCAATCCTGCGTGTTGCACCTTCTCAAAGCTGACTCCGATTCCCTGTGCAGCAGCCATCGCATGACCAGAGACAAGACACAGTGACAAAGCAAGGCCAGCACATAGGCTAGCAAGGTATGAACAAGACTGCAAACATCTGCAGACTACCGCACTGGTGTGAAACATTGAGGACTAAGCCTTCCACAGAATCAGTGATCATGAACTACAGATGGAAACCAGGCTCACACTGAATTGTCTCTGAGGCAAGGAACTGGGCAGCCAATCCGTCAGTGGAAAAGACAAGACCTTTTACTTCAGTGTTAGAAACTGCAAGAGCCCTAAGTAACAAGAACTGGGAGTCATAGAACGGATCCAGAGGGCAACAAGGTTGCTACACTAGACAGGAACCTGCCACCTGACTGCAAAATGGACATCAACAAATGATGAGAACACATAGTACAAAAACCAGGCTTGACACGAGTGCACCTCATCAACCTGCGGCAGCTGAGACTCATCTCTTTCAAGCTTTATCAACGCTGTGCAGCCTGTTGTGCTAACACAGAGCCATTTCGGGAGCCATCGAAGCCTCTGGAGATCTATGTGTTGTGTTCACAGGGATGTGTACACAGTCAGACGCTTACGTATGAACAAGAGAGACTTCTCCCTGCCCCAGACAGACTTATTTCCAGTGTGAGGCAGGAATCACCATTCACAAATAGAATCTCATCTGAGCTCAAGACTGACACCCATGCTGACACGTTGTGTATCTCCGTATATCTTGCGTTTGTGGGAGGACAGGCAGAAAAGAGGGTCCCCTCTGATCTGACAGTGTCAGAAGTCCCCCACCAACTCACCGCTTCCCTGCGTGCTGGGGAAACGCTGCCCAGTCGTAGCTGTGCAGTCACACCGCTCAGAGGCAAGGATGTACCGCGTACACCCCCCCCCCCCTCAGGCGACCATAAACCCACAGACTACCAGCTCCACGTCTGAGCACAAGAAACTGCGACACGGCGGCATGAAGCAGAGAGCAGGATCCAGAGGGAGACAGACCCTGCCGTGCAAGCGCCAGACCTCAGCAGATTCCTCTGCGGTCCAGAAGCGAAAGGGGCGGGAGGGAGGGGGTCGCGCAGGGACTTGCAGAGATAGCCCCAGGCCGGAGCGGGATCCCCACCGAGCTGTCCACAGACGCTCGCTCCCCAGCACTGCCCCACGGCCGGGGAGC
>NW_008619602.1:23676-52143 GCF_000691845.1 Merops nubicus | reverse complement strand
CATCTGCAAACTTCCTGAGGGTGCCCTGGATTCCCTCCTTGATCACAGAAGACCCTCTGTGGTGGCTCTGGCAGTGTGAACCCCCCGGGGCACGGGTGGTACTGGAGCTCTGCACAGGGGCTGCTGCATTTCTGGAATTATCAGAGGGGCCTTTCAAAGGGGCAGATGCTTGGGTTTTTTTATGAGCTATTTAAGACACTCTCACTGGAAGTTTTCATTTTTTTTCCTGTCTGAACCTCATAAAATAGCCTTCTGCTGTATAGAGATAAATTTGGTTTATGTGAGAGAAACATTCCCAGCCACAATGGGCTTTGCCTTAAATCCTGTATCTTGCTGCTTAATGTTGCTGTGGCTTAGCTTGGTTTATCTTCTATCCTTTAAGTGGTGAATTGAACTTTAAGAAATGAATGGTTTGTTTTATCAGTTTTAGCATTTAGACCAAAGCACTTTTGCATCAAATAAACGTGTGCAGTGGGAGACCCTCCAGCCACGGCTTTAAAATATCCACCAGTTTATGCCAAACATTTTTAGCACCAGCTTCCAGACCAGCTAAGTTACCCATGCCTGGGTGATCCTAGGTGCTCCAGGATCACAAGCTCTCCTCGTCTGTGAAGTTGAGGGGCTGGAAGGGAGAGGGGGGAGTGCTGACCACGGCAGCAGCCTGGCAGGGAGGGTGACACCACAGCCAGGCTGGGCTCCCACCGCCTGGCAGGTCACTGTGTGTCACTCTGAAGCTCTCCAGCACACCCCATGGATGAAACACCCAACTGTGTCTGGTTTTGCAAGGTATAAAAAATAAATGAGGAAACTAAGCAAAGCCTAACCTGCCCCATCACTTGGGACTTCAAGGCCAGCACTGTGCAGAAGGGGACACAGCCTTCAGGCCAGTGACTCCAGAAGAGGAACCAGTAACATCTGAGAACCTGCTCCATGGGAGTAAATCCAAGGGAAATCTGGAGCGAGTGGCATTTAGTCAGAAAACTAAACAAAACACAGCACATATGCTAAGGTGATGGAGAAGAAGTGCTGGAACACAGCAAACCAGAGAAATCTTACTGGAAAGTGAGGGGGAGACAGGGACAGAGGCAGGCAGGGACGTGGCACACTGGGCTGGATCAGTTTGGGGAAACTACATGTACAGCTCTGCCCTGCAGTTCTAGAAGGAAAGATTCTTTTTTTCTGCCTCATCTAACAGATTATTAGATACTGTCTTCCATGTATTTCTGTAGGAGGATGCAAAAAGTCTGTAGAGATGTTAGTGGTTCCTATTATACTCTGTAGGGTTTTAGTGTCATTTACAGAGACTCTACGGTACCAGCATTATTAAATTCCATATAACTTCTCTGTAAGGATGCAGAAAATCTCAATGATTATGAGTCCAATGCCTCTGTGAATGAAAAACGTACTCCCAGGAAATCTGAAAGCATTACAGATGTATTCAAAATAATAATAATGGAAGGATTTTTCAACACACTGTAATGTGGAAATGCATCAAACATGGAAAAATTGGACTAACTGTCCTTTGACCTAGAAGAAATGTTGAAAATTCAAGTAAGCTCTCAGCTATGTAAAGACCTGATCCTAATCCCTCTGGAAATAATGTGAGCACTCCCACTGACTGAAAAAGGCTTCAAAGGAGCACACCAGCTGCAGCTGTAGCATAGTGCTCTACTTTTGTACTCTTTACCTTACAGACACTTTATTTCTTTAGAAATCTCTACATCTCACAGCCATCTGAAAGCTAATAAGGCAGATTGTGAAGGCAGCCTGAGTCTAAAGAAATCTTCAGAGGGAAAAAAAAATACCCAAAAACATATCCAGAGTTAAGTTCAGGATTGGTACGTCAGGCTTCCCAGGCTGGTTTAGTAAAAACTCCTCCTCAAACAGCCCCCAGCAGGCTGGCTGTGGAGCAGGGGCAGGTCATGGGTAGCAGCAACCTGGCTGTGGCTGCTTGGGCAGCTGCTCTGTTTGCCCAAAGTGACCTACAGCTGCTGCAGAGGAAACCTGCAGCTGCAGGACACAGGGCACAGACAGGAACGTACAGCAGGGTCACCCCCATCGTGTCCTAGCCATGGGAGGAGGGTTTCAGAGGAGCCCTGGAAGAGCAGCTGGTGTTGCCTCTCTGTTTTTGAAGTGGTGGAGTCAAGGAGACACTGAACAATCAGTTTGTGTCTCGCTGGTGGCATCTCATCAAGGAACTCCCATCAAGTCACTGACCCTCCCAGGGCTGAGAGGGGCTGGAGGGAGGGTCCTGCTGGGAGCCACCACTGAGAAATGGAGCGTGGCTCATCTTCTCTGTGATATGGGAATTTCCACCCACCCATTCCCCAGGTTTCCCCAGGCACGAGGGGCTTCCCCACGGCCTCCAGCTCCAGCTCCTCATTTGCTGCCCTAGGTGCAGATCCTGCACTTAGGTGGTCGGGCTGGTGCCCCCAGCAGAACCCCTGTGCTGGTGGGGCCAGGTCCTGGCTGAGGGATCCCCACACCCATGGCTATAAAGACTTTCTGAAGTAACAACCTGCAGGTAACTGCTCAGCTCAAGCCATGAACCGTCAGCACAAGGATTTCAGCAGCCACCAAGTGCTGCTGCACGGCTGCTGCAAAGCTGAGCTATTTCAGGTGGAGTTCCAGCAAACCCCTTGCAATGTTTTCTAAACGCTGTGTATTGGAGGAAAACACACTTGCCCACGTGTGCCTGAAAGATTCAGAATCAAACAGGCATGTTATGGGTGTTTTTAGACTTTTTCCCCACATATTTATTTCTGGCCCTGTGAAAACCATCTCACCTGTCGTTAGAGCCTGGAAATGTCATTCCTGAACTCATGTAGGGCACTCTGAGGTGTTTTTTTTTTTTGCTCTAGGTGCAATAGCTTTAATTAGACAAGTAGGCTGGGACTAAATATTAAGCCATTGGGAGTTTCACATGTGGCTTGCAACAGCAAAACGAAAAACACCTACTAAACACCACCCTGACTACAGCTGGTCCCCCCGTTGCCATCCTTGGGTTCAGATGAAGAGCAGTGCAGCAGACACGGTGATGAAGACACCAAGGGCACCGTGTCCTGCCCAGCCCATGGGAAGCCATCAGCACTCACACATTGCCCCTGGGGTCTGCACAGTGCAGGGCAGACCCTGGGACCCCAGCCTGAGGCCACCGCCCTGCCCACAGCTCTGCCACTGCCAAAGACCAAACGTTTGGAAGTCAGAAACCCTCAGGAGTGACAATACTTCAGTAGTTCCTGTTTGAGACCAGGCAGAAATGTGACTGCTCCAGCCCACGAGGTCCTGCCTGCGAAGGCCCTTTCCCAAAATTCAGCTGAAAAGCCATTACAAAATGTGTTTTCACCACTGTTATCAACAACGTGCAAGGAATGAGACGACCTCTCAAATGCCCATCTCCCTCCCCGTGGCGAGGCCCTGGCACAGGAGCCCAGGCCAGGCTGGCAGGCAGATGCTGGGGCCCAGCCCAGCCTCCCAGTCCCTGCCTGGCTGGGAAGTGTTGGTGCTAAAGCCCCGTGGCTGTGCTGGAGGGAAAGTCCCCCAAGGACCCAGCGCAGGCTTGGTGGAGCAGAGCGTTCAGCCGCTCCAGTCACACTAATTACTTGAGACATTTCCCTTCTCCCTTCCCTCCTGCACCCTCTTGGGCCCTTTTCCCTTCAAATCAGCTACAGAAACAAAGTAATTTGCTCAGGTAAGAAGCTCATTAACACAGGATGCAGCTCAGAGGCACAAGAAAACACAGCACGCCACAAAGATCCGTCCCCCTGATATCCTGACAAACAGACTGACCCCGACACAGCAAAGGGAGGAGGGGGAGGGAGAGGAAGAAGAGGAGGAGGAGAAGGAGAGCCTCATCCTGCACCTGAAGAGCTGCAGGAGCCAGCCCAGCCTCCACCACTCTTGCCAGGGTGGCCAATGTCTCTCTCCACCTCCCTGGAGCCTGCTGTCGGGATGACTGACCACATGCCAGGGACAGCTGGGACACTTGGTGCAGGCAGACCCTGAAATCAGCACCCCTCTGCTTCCCAAAGCCTGTTCTCTCATTTTTCCTCCACAGCCCAGCAGCCCAGGGTTTAAAAAATCTCCCTCAGCTCTCTTTTTAATTCCCAGACATAAGGAAGTGGTTTAGAGCTAGTTTGGGGGAGTTATTTTCCTTTTGCCTGAGTCACTGACACTAACACAGGGACTGGCTGCTCAGGTCTTTCCTGTAGCTTTATTTCAGCCTTATCTGGTGAAAACCCAATGCTGCAACCCGATTCTATAGTTCAGGAAAGATA
Organism: Merops nubicus; assembly: GCF_000691845.1. Taxonomy (NCBI): domain Eukaryota; kingdom Metazoa; phylum Chordata; class Aves; order Coraciiformes; family Meropidae; genus Merops; species Merops nubicus. Next base: position 47,866 of record NW_008619602.1, on the reverse strand, counting down.
AATTACATTCTAAATGCACACCTGACCTCCCGTTCAAGAGGCTTGTTTCAGTGTTTTATGGTCTTTATTTATTGATCAGCTCTGGTGTCCCCGAGCTCTGAGCAGGGCTGGGCACCACGGGAGCACTGGGAGAGGAGCTGGCCCAGGGGTCCCTCCACAGCACAGGGTGTGCTGGGCCAGCTCCCCCTGCACTGCACCAGCCTCACCTCAGCATCACTGCTCAGCCAAGAATATGATTCAGCAAGCAGTGAATCCAGACTTTAAGGGGCGCAGGCAAATAGAAAAATAGAGTCATAGAATGGTTTGGGTGGGAAGGGACCTTTCAAGCTCAGCTAGTCCAACCCCCCTGCACTGAGCAGGGACCTCTGCAACTAGAGCAGGTTGCTCAGAACCCTGCCCAACCTCACCTGGAATGGTTCCAGGGATGGGTCTTCTCCCACATGATCATTAAATTGAAGAAAAAGGCTCAAATCATAATTTAAAGGTCTAATGTTTCAGCTTGAACTCAACATGTTGCCGTGTAAGAAAAGCTGCTGCTTACACTGTTCTCATCTTCCTGGTGAGCTGCTCAGGCCGAGCCACCCCCGTGGCAGCCCTGCTCCATCCTGACCTGCCTGGTGGCTCTGCATGCTTGTGAAGCCGCTGCCAGGCAGGCATGGACCCGGCCGAAGGCACCTCCTGCTCCCTGGGGGCAGCTGACGTTCCTACATCCCCGACAGCCTTGCTCTGCAGCGATTAGAAGCTGCAAATCCAGCGGGCAATTTCTAAAGGGAGCTGTTAGACCTGAATTAATGCGGAAGGATGCACACACATCACTGCACACACCGCTCACCCCAGGAGACAGCCTCGGGCAGGGGATGCAGGCTGGGCTCCCAGCGGAGCCGCCGGGGCACGTGGTGGCCCCGGGACTGGGGTAAGGGGGGCAGCAGCAGAGCTGTGTGGGGAGCCAGGACTCAGACCCCTCGGGGTCGGGGTGCAGTGGGCACGGCCGGGTCCCTCCCCTGCAGAAGGGAGGGAGAAGCTCAGCAGCCCTTGGCTGGGAGGAGGAGCATCATTCACAGCCTGGCTCCCGGGCATGGGCTGCTCCCGGCTGGATTTGGGCACTCTCTAGGCTGTAACACTGCACTGCACACTCCCAAAGTTCAACCTGCTGCCTTAAGAAAAGAAAACAAACTTATATTTAACACGGGAGATTAATCTCCAACATGAAATCTGTAATTTATATGGGGAAATTTCATTTGGGCTATGGTGAGCATTGGTGGAAGATCAGTGTGTCACCAAAGGAAGCACTCGCCTCTGTTGCAGCCAAGCATAACAAATAACCAAGCAGGATTTGGCACCACTCAGTAATGTTTGCTGTAGAGTCCCTTACATGAATAATTTACAACTAAAGGTCTGTCTCATTGCCATCACCAAATCAAAAGCCATTTGCACTAGTTATGATATCACAGTGACATCTTGGCTGAAACAGTTTTCACTTTGCCAGCTGATGTGTCTCACTGAGTGTAATGGATTTCTCTTACATATTAAGTGAGAATAGTATTAAAACAAACATTACCCGTATCTGGGAGAGACTCAGGCATTTTGTTACAGTAAGGAGGAGCTCTGGTGCCAAGTGGCCAAACCTCCTCAGCCCGTGTGTCCCCGTGGAGGGACAGAGCCCTGTGGCCTTCCTGGGGCACAGCCAAGCAGCAGCGAGTGCCTCGGACCAGCCCTGGCCTGGAGACAGAGGACAGCAGAGAACAGGGCCAGGCTGTGCTCTGCTCCTCTGTCAGTGCCTGGGCCTTTGGACCAGCAGACAGGGCAGATAAAGCATCAAGGTCTCATCCAGGTCCTGCCAAGTCCTGTCCCACCACGGGGACTCTGAGCAAGAATCCAGAAAAGTGGCATGAGCACAATTTTTTCTTGCAGTATCATCCACAATTGCATATACCCATCAGGGAACATCTCCAGCACTGCTCGAGTCAGTCCTCTCTGGTCTCCTGCTGCACAGTACTGAGCAGGCTCTGCTGGAGAGGCTCCCACCACGTGCAGTGCCCGGTGGCACAGCCGTGTGAGCAGTGCCCAGGCACTGCCCTGAAACATGGCACTGCAGGAGGGGGCACTGGGGCCGCCCAAGGACGCTCACCATGGGCGTAATGTCTGTCTTGTTGGAAATCCTTCTACAAAATGGATGTTTGGTACTTAATGAAGGGATGAAAAGGGCTGTAAGGAGCACAGGCTAATGACTTGCCAAGCCTAAAAACCATTCCAAATTTTCCTCATTTTTGAGACGTGGTTTGATGACCAGCAGATGAGCTGACCTGAGACACCCCATCACTGTGAGAGCAGCCCTGGGGCTACCCCATCCTCCCAGTCACCCCGTGGTGGGCAGTGGTGCCAGCAGGGCTGGGGAGGCCCCTGGGGAGGCCCCAGGACACTGCCAGCCCATGGGACAGGGCAGGGACTCCACCATGGCACGTGCTGCCTGCAGCCAAACTCCCACTCGCTGCAGGGAGTCTGTCATTTGGAAAGCTTCACAAATCCAAAACCAGTGAAAAGTCAGGTTCTCATTTACACTTTAAGCCTTTTTATACCTCCCTTACTGCATACGAGGGCCATAAAATAAGCAGCTATGTAATTTACTTATGCTTCAAGGCCCCTTTACAGAGCCCAGATGATTTATGGGGCCTCGGTGCACATGACCGATAGGCCCTTAATATTTAAGAGCTGGGAAAATATTGCAGAAACAGAGCCACAGAATCCGTTTTGGCCTACAAACTTATTACAATAACTCTGCATACATTGCAACTGGTCAAATATTAATCATTGAATAATTTATCTTGTGAATTTATTTTGTTTTAAAAAAAAAAATCATTCAGCATATGTATTTGTCCACTCCAGTGCAAATACATATTTATCATACGGTTATTATTGCTCTAATATATGTTTTCTGGTATCCTCATTTCAGCATATACATAATAAGAGTCAAATCCATTCTGAGGAAAAGAAAGGGAGGAGGGCCCAGTAAAAGTTTTACACGCAGAGCTGTGCTTGGCGAAATGCTGCTGCCTGCATCCAGGGAGCTCTGGAAATGAGCAGTTGCAGTCTCTTTAAATATTGATGGCTGGGCTGGAACGGTTATGAAAGCACTGGAGAGACTTCTGGGGCTGATGCAGAAACCCCAACACGTGAAGCAGAGGCCGCAGGAATCCCAGCAAGGCTCCGTGGTACGTGCTGCTGCCAGTCCCCACCTCCCCCACCCCTGCCCGGGCACCCGTCTGCACCAGTGAAGGGAAACCTTCCTGTGAGGGTGCAGAGCCTGGAGCCCAGAGAGGCTGTGGAGTCTCCTGCTCTGGAGAGATTCCAAACCTGCCTGGATGTGACCCTGGGCACCCTGCTGTGGGTGAGCTGCTGGAGCAGGGGGTTGGATGAGATGATCTCCAGAGGTCCCTGCCAACCCCACCATGATGGATGAAATGAACAATGTCTACATAAGAGAGCAAAAGGTATTTGCCTCCCAGCACCATAAGGATGGGGGTCTGGCAGCACAAAGCCCTGCTGGGGCGGGGGGCAGGTGCCTCCAGGGGACAACCCCTCCCACACTCGGCGTGGGGCTCGGCTCCCCCAGCCAGCACGGCCAGCACAGCCCAGTGCCCAGGCAGCCTGGCACCAGGGACATCCTCAGCCTCACTCCAACCTGCTGCTGGTGTGGGGCCACAGGAGGGCTCGGCCAGTGATGTTCAGCCAAGAGCACCCCCACACACCCCAGGGCTTTAGGGGAGCACTGGTGACACCAGAGATGCCCCTCTCACTCCCCATCATCTGCCAGCCCTCGCTGGGCAGCCCCACGCGCAACATCCCCGTGGTGGATGGCAGGAAAGGCCGTGGGGCTGAGGCACTCATCAGCCTCCTGGGAAGAGCAAAGTCAGCTCGGAGTCTGCGCTGGGTACTGAGTCTGCAAGAGCCCGAAGCACGTCTGAAATGTCACGTAGACGAGCCCAAAGGGACCAATGTTCAGTCTTCTGCTGGAAAAAGCTTGTGCAGGCAGCTAAAAGCAGATAACATCCTTATGCCTGCTGTGGCCGACGTACACTGCCATGTGAGGGTGCAGGCAGCTAAAAGCAGATAACATCCTTATGCCTGCTGTGGCCGACGTACACTGCCATAAAATTCCTATGGAAAGTGAGTCCTCAGCTCAGGCTGGGCTTCCTCCTCCTGCAGCCCCAGCTCTGCCCCACTGCCTGACAATTATTAGCTGTGCAGCCACGCTCGACCATTGTACGATACACACAAAAGAGGATTAGAAGGTGGCACCACGACTGACATTGCCTGATTAACCTGGGACAGGAGGTGAACTCAGATTGTCAGAAGTACCACACTAACGAGTGGGAGCTGGCCCAGTGTGCTACCCAGCTCTCTTCCAGCCCAGCACTAATGAAGGGTTTAATTACGACCCCACGTTCCGCCCCACGACCACGCGATGTGGGGGCAGGTCAGCTCCACAGAAGGGAGGGAGGGCTGAGGAGCTCGGCCAGCAGGATGGGCAGGTCAGTCGTTCTGTCTGTCCTCAGCCACAGGAGAAGGATGGACATTGTCAGAAATATCACAGTGTATCACACAGCAGTGGCTGAAGATCAGTATTTCTAGTGCCTACCTCGTCAGCTCATCACTTCATGGCTTCAAGCACCTCCTCACCTAGGGATTGTGCAGGAGGCAGAAACTGCCAGGTACATCAAACAGCAGAAGCAAGACTGAGGCCCTACAACAGGACTGCCACAGCAATGTCTGCTTCCCTTCAACCCGTACTTCCAGGCCCAAGGTCAAGGGCAAATCAAGCAGCCACCCAAATGTGTGTCTGAGCTACGAGCCTGCTCCAAGCCAACCAGCACTGCACTCCAGACTGGTCCCCTGAAGACCCCTGCCTGAATCCTGGCATCTCCTCTATGGACAATCTTGTTTCAAAGCACTCAACCAATGGGCAACTTTTAAACAAATCAAAGCAAGGTGATTATTCACTGACACCAGGCTCAGTTTTTCAGCTGACCTGCTCCCTCCAGGGTACACAGCAGCCTGCAGCATGATGTGCCCATTCCACTGGTGCCTGACACCTCATCTCCCACCCTGGCCGTGCCACTGCCAGGCACTGCCCATCGCAGTGAGAGAGGAGGAAACCTGCAGCCCAGCGAGGGTCACGCCAGGTCCCTGGGGGGCTGTGGGCTGTCCCCATGGTCTGTGGGCTGTCCCCATGGTCTGTGGGCTGTCCCCATGGCCCAGCACAGCCCCGGTTTGCAGCCACCCATAGCCCTGCCCAGCACGAGCAGGTATCTGCCGTGCACTTCACCCACTTTCAGACTCAACAAAACCCAGCACAAGCAGCCTCCCCCCACCTCCTCGGCACTGAAAAGCTCCCAGTAGTAGTTTTTTTTTTTCCACTTATTTTCCTTTCTTCATTACGAGTGGGTTGGCAACATTGAGATTTACACTTGGAGTAAATTTTTTCCCTCTCAGGTTCACACTACAATGATCAAACGCTTCTAAAGTCATCCCAATGACACTTCAGAAGACAAACGAATCACCGAGGTAGTGACACCATTCTGCAGGAAGGGGAGATCTCAGCCGTGCTCAAACCAGAGGGGTCAGAGAAGAGGTCCCTCATCAGAGCAAGAAAATCCCCTGGAAGTGGGTCCCAGCTCCCTGCTAGCAGCCTGCTCTGCTTTGAAATTTAAATCGGTTGCGATTTGAGCCGGGAGCATCAGCCCAGCTCCAGGAGCAGCTACTGAGAACAGCTTCGTGCTTCTGGAGGCACCACACGCAGCCCGGGCAAGACCTTGCTCTGCCCCCACCTCTGAAATGCCCAGAGAGCAGGAGCTGGGCCTTGAGCCACTGTGAAAGTTTAAATTTCTAGCAAACCATGAGAGATCCTCCAGCTCCCACCACGGCAATGAGCCTGACGTTCTTTTAGGAAAATATAAACTTAATTTCAAAACATCTGGGAAATTCCATTAAGCGATTTATCATGCAACTGATGAAACTGCAATTTAACTTCAAAGCCCTAAACAGCATTAAAGAAAGCCTCGTGTGCTCAAATTAACAGTAAAATATTTGACACTGAAAATTATTGTAGCAGCAAGTAGCGTTGCTCCTGAGCTCGGCACCTCCTCTGCTCTGGCTCGGCTCCATCCTGCTCCAGCCCAGCCAGCTCCCAGCTCTTCACACCCTGCCCCTCAGAGCAGAGACCCAAGTGCAGGCTCAGGGCTCTGGGCTGGCTGCAGCACCCCTGAGTCCCAGGGCTCAGCTCCCAGGAGCTGTTGGGAGCTCTGCTGGCCCAGCCTGCAGCCCCCGGCTCGGCTCCTGCTCACAGCACCCCAGGCCAGGAGAGCAGGCAGCAGGGCTGAAGGAGTCTACAACTGTCTCCCCAATACCTGGTGAGTAAGTTCCCTACTGATCTCATTAGCAGTAAGAGGTGAAAAGTAGGCTTTTTTTTATTATTCTAAAGGGCTTTTGGCAGCTTCCAGGTCACAGCTGAAGGGCTCCGTGAGCTCCACGCAGGGATGTGTGGGCAGTGGGAAGAGCTGACCCTGATCCTGAGCATCTGCATCCTTCCCAGCAGGGTGCTCTGCAGAGCTCAGCACCACATGCAGCCGAGGGCCTGGAGGAGCACACCTGGATGTGTCCTGGGAGTGAGCACCCACGGGAGCCTGCGAGCTGACTCCTCCTGCAGATCCTGCCTTCTTTAGGGACCTTGCCCTGATTTCAGGCTGTGACGGAGCTGAATGCAGCCAGCAGAGATGACACAAGTATTTATGGCCACTCCCACGTTATCCTCAGCTCATGCCCAGGGCTGCTCTAACTGAGGGTGCATGGAGCGATCCTCAGCAGAGCTGAGAAGCAGCCCTGAGCTCTGGGAGCTGCTGGGAGCTGCTGGGAGCTGCTGGAGCCACCCCACCACTCCACCCTGTGCTGCAGACACAGCAGCTCTGCCGCAGGGAGTCACGGCCTCAGCCTCCACACAGCCCACAGGAGGGAGGAAGAGTATCTGCCTGGAAATGGTGAGGTCCAAAAGGGATGAGTGGAAGAGAGGAAGTATGTTGGTAGATGGTATTTATTTATCTTCTAAAGGAAATAGAGACTTCCCAGGACTGAATAGCTCAATTAAGCACTTGCTGGAATGACAGATTTACTGCTCGCTCAACAAATACACTCCAAACCAGCAGTAAAGCTGGGATGAGAGAAATAACTGGGACAAGGAGAGAACCAGGAGAGGCTCTACCACCCTGCACAGACACTGGGAGCTGCTGCAGAGCTGGGTCAGATGATTTGTTTTGCAGCTCTTTGCCCCTTGCAGGGAGGAATGGCTCTGAGGGGATGCTGCTGCTCCCTGTGCTCTGCTCCGCTGGGCAGCCCCAAAGACCCCAACAAACCACCCCAGCCCCGAGCAGGCTGGGGGTCCACCACGAAGGGAACTCAGCCAAGGCTTGTTCTATCAGGTTAGAGATTCATCTCCACCTCCAGCTACTCTCATGGAGACAGTTTTTCCTAAAAATAATTGTAAAGCAATTTCATGTTGGGTTTTTTTTTCATTGGCTGCCCCTTGTAGCCTGTGAAGGGGCTGCAGTGAAGCACAGGGTGCTGTGCACACACCAAACCACAGTGCCAGAATGTGCCTGGGTCCTCGCTCCTCCCCTTCTGCAAGGGGCAGAGCAAAGCCCTGTAAAGGCTCCACAGCTTCATAAATACTCTGGTAGTTATTTAAACCTCAAAAATTAGGTACAAGTCCTTCAATTTAATCCTGTGCCTTTGGGGGTCATAGGAAGTGCTAGATTATGTGCCCCCCCAGGAGCAGTAAAAAAATGTACTTCTTATTATGGCTCCTCTGCTGAGCAACAATCTCCAGCTCCATTGAGGAGGTTTTTGATTAAACCAGACAGAGGATCGCCTACATTAGTTAAGGTAAAGCTGTTCCCAGCCAAGCTAGCTGGCAAGCAGCTTTTATTTCAGCAAACCAGCAGCGATGGCAGGAATTCAAGATTTGCAGGTGCCCAGATAGAAGCTCAAATCCCCCTATTACTAAACCTCCATGCAATTATGGCAGACAAATTGCTATCCCTCCCTCTTTGCCCAGACTTAGAAAGGATTCGTGGTTTTTCCATTTCAGGCAGCTTTTAAAAGACACAAAAGACTGTTGTGTGTAAAACTCCCAGTGATAATCAATGACAGTTTGGTCCTTATCAATCATTACGTTCTCAAAAATCTTCACCTTTGTGATTAACACCCTTTCTTTGGCTCTCTTCTTCATTAAGAAGAATCACAGAGAAAGAGCTATGCATCCTATCATTACTTTCTAAGGGAGCTCCACAATTACACAGTTTAATTAATAACCTTGTTCATGTCAGAGAAACTCTTCGTTTAAGTCTACTCTTTTTTTGGCAAGCAGATTGCATCCATAGCATAGTTTGAGAGCTTCCCTCCTGCAGCCTGGGAAAAAAGCACAAATGATAGAGAACATCATTCAGGAAAACTTCTTTCCTTGTTCAGATGAAGATGTTGACTTTAACCCCAGACAAACAGTGATCTCTTTCTCACACCCTTGCTTGCAAAAGGCTCCTTGTTTGCAGTGTAGCAAATTTACATCTGCAGTTTTTGGTGAGGTCACCATGACAACTATCAGAATCTTTCTTCAAAGACATCTTGAGTGAAACACAGACCTATCACCCCCATTGCCTCCACACCTGGAGCATGGTTTAAGCTGTTTTTCAGTTAGGTGGTGCACAGGACAAAGTGGGTCCCTGTGGATCTGGGACCTAGTCTGGGACCTGGCCAAAGGTTGTATTAACCCTGACCCAGGTGGCTGTCTCAGCATTTGGGGTTTAAAGCTGAGCTTGGCCAGGACCTGCGTGAATCCACAGCTCCATGCCTGCAAGGGCCACCCTTTTGGACCATACCCTTTCCTTCTCATCCCTTCTCTTCATCACTCCTTTCCACAGCTGGCTTTTTCCTTCAGCCTCTTCCCTTTGTGGGTGCTGCAGCCCGAGCTGAGCACAGGATCCTCCTCGGAGCCCCATTACACAGCTCATCACCACTGCAATCTGCTGCTGTAAATCCTCTGCTCGTTCGATATCCTGATTGTACCAGGAGCACCATGAAAGGAGCAACTGCACAAAGCCTATTGAGTACCAGGGGGTGAATCAGGAAGAGGAATTTTTCTTCTTTCTGAAGAATCAGAAAAAAAAAAAACCCAAACCAACAGTGCTATAACTTGTCTTGCAGGAGGCTCGTGTGCTCAGAAGCAAGGCAAGAAGGAACCTAGTTTATTTTTAAAGCAGGGCAACATTTCTGTGGGGAAATACAAAACGCTTTCAATTTTGAAATTTTGTCACTTTTTTTGCCAAGTCTTCCCGTGTGAAAAAGTACAGTGAGTCTTTGCTCAATCTCCTTGTGGTCCCAGTAAAAAGTGACCCAGTGCCCATTACCAAGTTCCAACCTGGGGTTTGTCAGTGCTTGGATCTAGGAACCAATCTGTCCTGCTGGAACGCACGAGCCATGGAACTGGCATTTTAGGCAAGTCTGAGATTCAGACAGAGATTTTTCATCCTAAATGAGAAATAAGCCAAGCAACCACTGAAGATACAACAGACTTTGGATATAAGCATCCATTTTACCATCAGCCTGCAAGGCATTTTCCCCTAACCCCGTGCCTTTGCCTTGGAAGCCGTGACCAGCAGCTGTGGGCAGGGCCACCCCTCTGCTCTGGGCCCTGCTGCTGCTGCTCCTCTTCCCCTCGCTGCTCCGGGGTGGCTGGGGCAGAGGTGCACCCATCGCCTTTGCCGGGGCTGTGTACCCCCACAGTGATGGCTACATCCTGTAGCATCTGTATAAACACTCTACATGCCTCTCCAAACCACAGTCAGAAAGCCAAGAGCAATTACTTAATTGCTTTGATCTGTGTTCTGGTGAGATCCATGGAGCATAATTATATTCTTGCTTTAAAAAGAGCGAAGAAGAAAAAAAGGCTTTATTTTGATGTTTTAGTGTTTGCTCCTCAGCAATATGTGCTTAAAGGGAACTACAGTAATTTATCTTTCCAGTCCTGCTTTCTACATCTGAAAAAAAAACCAGGAATAGCTGCTGTACATTTGCATCTCAATTTTAGCTTGAGCAGCCTGACAAGGATTCAGCTAAATGAATCCACAAGTTCTCAAAGAAAGCAGCTGAAGTAAATAAAACCTCCAGGGATGCTGACAAAAAGCAGTATTAAAATCAAGATCTGCTCTTTCACAGTGAAAGAAATCCAGCACTTAGAGTATGATCTGAAGTTCACTGAAGTCCTTCCATCAGCTCCAGCAGGCTTTGGATGGCACCCAAAAGGTCTGGCCATCGATCGCAGCCCCTGCGGCTGAGCCCCCCGGGACAAACCCAAACCAAGAGCTGAGACTGCTGTGGAGAGGGGAAGGAGGAGAGCACAGGCCCCTGCCCCAGGGTTTGGGGTGAGGGGTGTCTGCAGCCCAGCGAAGCTCCCACTCAGCCCCGAGGTTTTATTCAGAGCAGCTCTCGTTCAAAGCTTCATCTGAGAGCATGAAAAACGCCTTCAGTTTCAATTCACTCAGGAAACAGTGAAAAACATTGGCCAGCTGTACTTTTTATGGTCAGGTTATGAGGACTAATCTTTGAGAGCTGAAAAATACGTACCACTTCTGCATAACAATTAACTTCCATGTTTTTCAAGAGGGCTGTTCCCTTTACTGCCTGCTCACTCCAGGCCAAGTTCTCTCCTGGTCTCAACCACTGAAGCTCCCCTGCCTCCAGCCACGCTACAGCAATTTCCCCAAACTGAGGCTTTTACCCTTTGTTTTAACCCTGCCTTTGTCTGAAGGTCACACAGGCTCAGAGGGAGATGTTTCAAAAGCATCGAGGGCTTGGCTGACTCTAATCCCTGGCTTCAAGGGAGGCAGAGGAAGTTAATGCAGCATGCTTTCAAAACCCTTCCCCGAGTCCACGCTGTCTCCGAGTGCAGCCTGTTGGAGAGGCTGAAAGCAGAGGTGGGGCTGATCCAGCTGCTGCTGTGGGAGCTGAACAGACCAGCTTAATTAGTGAGACTGAGCTGAGATAGAAAGCTTTCATCTTTTGATACAGCCAAAAGGACACAGAAGAGGCAAATGATTTGAAAGGTGCCCGTTGCCCTGGGCTGGATTCACTGGGTACTGCTCCCCTTTGTTGCTCAGTTCCTTTTGGTCCAGTGAATCCAGTCACTCACAATGGTTTGCTTGTTTTGTTTGAAAGAGCAGCAGGAAACCGACTCCTACACACGAGTCTGTGGCCAGGTCAGATCAGAGGGAGCAGCAGCTCCCACACTACTGCTTTTTCCATCAGGGCTGCCCAAAATTGCCATCTCAGGGACAGCATGGCCAGCAAGCAACAGCCATGGCCAGCTGAAGGCTCAGTGGGAGGAAGCCACCACCACAGGCTTTATCCCAGGATGGAGCAGCAGCAGGTGTCATTTAAAACATCCCCAACTCCCACGTGCAGGTGACACGTGGCATCACCCCAGCACAGCGGCCGTACAGCCCGCGGGAGCGGCGCTCGCTGCCCCAGATGGTGTTCCCAGGGCCAGGCTCCTCAGCCTGTGCCCATGTCCACTCAGTGGATGAAAACAAGCAGCCAGGAGGCTGGTGTCACACCCAGGTACCCAGTGTCATCGTCCCCTCAGCTGCAGGAAACCCCTTTGTGTCTTTGCAAACAGCACAAGCCTGATCTCACTGCTCCCTCACTGTACTACACACCTCAGTGAGAATCTCAGCAAAAACGTTACCATTTTTTGAACAGAAAGATAAAACAATCCAAGTATTTAGTTCTGCTAAGAATAGCTTCACATAGGGAAAAAAAAAGATCTGTTATTCCTTGGAAGCATCTTAGGACAGTTGTTTCTCCAGAGCAAGATGAGGCAAGTGACAGAAGAAGCTGCACATTACTCCTTTCAGAGAGCACCTGTCTGGCCAGTTTTATCTGAGACAGGAGGAAGGAGAGGCCTTAGACACACAGTATTTCAGTGAAATATCTCAAGAGTACTTTGAGCTAGAAATGAATACACGAGCTCCCCTCTAGCAACAGATTGCTTTCTAATTCACAGAATGCAAATGCAGATGCTGTTCCTGGCACTTAACCAAACTATTGCACAACCCATTTGTTTCTGGAGTAGCAGCATTTAATACAGGAGCAATAAAAGGGAAAATAATACCTGCCATCCACCTGTACTGGCCTGGTTTTGTTATTTCTGCATATGATACCATGAAGACCCCAAACTGTGGGCAGGTACCCGCCCTGCAGAGATCTCAGGCTGCATACACTAGCAAATAATGAACAGGGGGGAAACTTAACTGACACTTGTGAGATGTCCAAGCCTTCCAGCACTACGGTCATCTCAGGGGTTATTTTGTATAATGAGGCGACTCAGCTAGGAGACAAAATGGTTAAATTAAAAAAAAATCAAATCACTGGCATCAAAACCAGTGATTCAGAGTCTCTTCCACTTCAAAACATTTTGGCTCAGGATGAGCAGGGACAATTAATCTGCATTAACAACACAGAGAGCCTGTTCTCTGTGACTGAGGAACACGTTTGGGTCCGTGGGGCTGGCCACAGCCCCTCCTCTGCTGGGAGCCCCGTGCCCAGGACCCCCGGGGGGAGACCCAGGATGGGGGCAGGGAGCCCTCCCAGCCCTGCTTTCCACAAACAGGAACGTTGACTGCTGTGAGATGAACCTACATTTCAAACCAGTTCAGTGCAACAGGCTTTAAATGCAAGGGTCACCTTAATGAAGCTGCAAGTACCATCCCCCCTTGGCCCAAGCCCATTTCCTCCCCCAGGTTTCAGCCAGTGGTCTCCATCCCTAGAAACCTTCCCTGTAAATGGATGTTGAAACACCAGGGATTACTGGCTTGCTATCACCTCACACAAATTACACCTTATCAAAGAAGCAGTGGAGTACATAATACAATTACTCAAAGAACAGTTTGCTGGTGCCACAGACAGTACTTTACAAGGCTAAACACTGCCAGCCAGCACCAGCCTGATACACTCTCCTCCTCTGGGTTTTCTCTTCCTTCCTCCTACTTCTTTTAGCCCCTGAGTCACACGCTAATGTATAGCTGGAATTAATGACAGGCTAAGTAGCTCCCAGAGTGACAAGTGTCCAAACAGGAGCCCTGGCAGCAGCCCCAGCCCTGCCAGAACCAGCTCGTGCTTCCCCAGGACAGCAGGAGACAGGACAGGGGGGGGCATACGCTGGTTTTCACCAGCTCTCCCACCTTTAAGAAACCTGGAGCAGTAATCTATAATAATATATAACCTATATATCACAGCAGCAGTAATATTATAACATCCTTGCCCATCCTTGCATCGGCACCAGCAGAAACACCACGAGGTTCTTCCAAGCCATTCACCTGATAGAACGTGTTTCACACGTATTTTATATATAGATATACACACACATATAAATACACAACTGCAGAATACACCCACGTTCTTCACTGCTTAAAAAAAGAGGACTGTGTGTTGCTTGTGTTCCCCAAACCACCCTGACCTTTTGAATCTTTGAGGTCTGTTTCATAGCCAGGACCCCAGGAACTGACCCCACCTCATTCCAGGAGGCAGTGTGAGAGCAGGTGCCCAGCCTGGAGGTGTGCTGGCAGCTCTACACTGCTCAGCCCAACCACAGGGCTTGGGGTACAGCTCAGACAGGCAACCCCAGCTCCTACAGCTTACCTGCTGCTTAATTACACACACAGTGTCCAGATTTTTATCTATCTATTTATTTATCCACATTTATATACATACAATAACCTTACTTACCCAGAAAGGATGTTGAGTAGACCAATAAGCAAATATTTGATGAGTACCATCTGAACCTTAAATGTTATTAGTAATAAAAATGTCAGCTTGAAAATCAATTAAGTCCCATGGAAGCAGCTTCTCAGCAGAGATGAATTGGTTTATTTCTGCCAAAGTCAATGAAGTTAAACTAATTTACACAGCTGCTAATGCCATCCAGATTTCTGAACAATAATAAATAGTTTTCTCTTTCTTCTATTTAAACAAAAATGCATTACTTGTTTAAAAAGGAAAAAAAAAAGCTTTGCTGTAATTGCTACTGAGCTTTTTGCCTAAGAGATCCTGCCTTTTCTATTTTTTCAAGCCAACAAGCCAAAACTGATTTCCAAATTCTTCACTTCACATAATACCAACTACAGTTGACACAACCTCAATGAAATCAATGCCAAAAAGGCAAAGATCCATCCTCCTTTGGTCTCTGATGGATTTTCCTTTTTTCTCAGAAATTCCCACTTCTGTCTTTGAATTAACAAAAATTTGTACTGCAAAGTTACAGTGTTATTTCTGCTGCACAGGAGAGGGATCTGCCTGAGCCTGCAGCCCCAGGGCCACAGCAAAGCCGTGCTGTAGGCACCACACATGGAGTGGCCCCGGGTCCTTGGTGGCAGGTTGCTGCAGGGGGCTGGCACCTTGATTTTCTTCTTGGGAAGCCTTTCACAGTAATATAGGAGCATTTACTTTTTTTGCCACACAGCCCCTTTTCTAATGAATTTGTGGACTCAGGGATGGGAGCTGCAGCTAAAGGCATCTCTTCTGCAAGGACAGCTGGCCTTCTGCACAGAAAGGGTCTGGCCAAGACTAGTTCATGTCACTAATTAAATCTAACTAAACCTCCCAAATGTTATGGCCTTGTGAAGCCTACCACACAAGTATTTCATGCCTGTTTTACTCCTACAAACACTTATGACTTGATTCAAGGGGACAATGGGTACACACTCTGACGAGCCAGCACACATCCTGGCAGAAGATGTCAGCTTAAGAAAAACAGGGAAGCTTCTGCTGTGAAAGGCAGCTGTCCTGCTGGCTGCTGCAGTGCAGGGCCTGAGTTCTCATCTCCCACTTGCTGCCATGCTCAGAGTTGGCTCAGCCAGCACTGGGTGGAGCAGAAGGTACCAGTGCCCTGCAGCAGCACCCGCCCCTCCTGGTGGGGCACAAACCCCGCCCCAGCCAGCCTCACACCCAGCTCCACACCCCCAAGAACCTGACCCCCCATTGCCTGAAAACACATTCCCACTCTGCTTTCAATATCTGATAGGAATGGCAATGTACTGTGCCAAAAATATTTAATTACAGGTAGCTAATGCAAACATTGAAGTTAATAAACATCTCAAATAGACATGCACAAATAAGAAACATGCACAAATAATAAACACACATAAACAACAAACATGCACAAATATAGCAAGGAGCATTTTCACCTAGAAGTGAAAGAATAAGCCAGCATACTCCAGGTAGACCATCTAATGCCTGCTTAACTAAACTCATCCAGGTTAATTAAATCCTTCAGAAACAACTACTTGTTTGCTGCAGCACCCGTTGCAAAGTCTGTTCCTCCGTGGCTATGTTCAGGTTTTGTTCAGTCTTTCTGAACTCTTGCAAAATGCAAGAGAGAGAATGCACGTGTTTCCACATACCCCCATACATCCTACAGAGCTGAGATTCTGATCTTGCTTTAAAAGAGCACAAGTACAACATGGGAAGCTCAGTGAGACACCAGAATCATTTTCCAAGGAAACTTGTCCTTTCCCGTGGGACCGGTGCCTGCTGGGCAGCACTGTGGCCAGGACAGGCACCAGCTGGGGAGACAACATTTTACAACTCCTGTATTTGCAAAGTTTGATAAAGATTTAGATGTATAAAATCTGCCTAGAAAATCCAGTGTGTGGAAGGTCCTCTAACAGGAATTACTCCCTGTGAACAGCCAGTTCCACAGTTACCTACAGCAGAGATGACGAGTTGCATCTTCCCTCAAAGCCCCATGGCCCCAGACAAGGTGCCACCAGCATTTCTGCTCCAGAAGCCCCTGTATTTCTCCCCATCATTAACAGACCTTTGCCCTCTTCTTCTAAAATGTTTTCATCACAATGGCATTTTCTTTAAAATTTAAATTTATCCCCAGAGTTATGGGAATTCAGTCACAGTGTTTGCTGCCGAGAAGACCCAAGAAGAAACTAAATACAAACAACAGTGATATCAACTTATCTGGTTTTGTAATCTGAACTTAGTGACATTCAGAAATTTGCTTATGAGCATAAGATGTGGAAAATTAAGTAGGGTGGGCAACTTTTCTTTGCTTCATTCAACAGTCAAAGAAGCCATTAGAAAACCTGTGGCAAGATATTCTCACAAGAGCAATCTCATGATGCTCATCGAGACAAAGTCAATTCTCCCTCTCACAAGGCACCTGCTTCTGAAGATCACCAAGGGGGTACAGGAATGAAGAACAGTCACCAAGGACCTTTCCCCTTGGTAACTCCCCCCAGCAGGGTGGATTGCTCCCTACGCACACAGCCCAGTGGTCTTCCAAGGGTCCATTGACTCCAGTGCTCTTCTGGTAGAGCCCTGGCTGAACACAAGACCCGAGGCCAGCCCTGTTGTTTGCAGCAAAGCCCCAATTTAGTGAAGCAGGGTGCCAGGGCCAGGGGAGCTGCAGCACTCTGCTCCTGCCCTCGCTCCACACCCGCCTCCAGTGACTGGGAAAGTGCTTTAGCAAAATTTAAAAGAGACATAAGAACCTGGATGGTTTTGGTTTTTTTTAATTCACAGTTGGGAAGTTCAGAAGGGGCTGAATTGTATGAAAGAGTCATTAGGTGTTTGTGGTGAAGTCTAGAGGGGGGTGGAGATGTGGACTTCATCACATCTATACTTGATCTCCACTCGGGAAGTGGGAGCTTCAGACAGACTTTAAACCCTTCAGTGGGCTACAGCACAAATTAATAACAGCTCAGAAGATGAGGTGCTACTTATCACTAGTGATCTTTAAACTACTATCATAATATGAAGCAATTATCAACACACACGGAACCAGAATAATTAGCACATCACTACTAATAAAACAGGGTCATCAAATAAAAGATACAAGATAATTATATTACATAACCAGACAGTCAAAAAGGCACAGAAAATACATGGAAAATTAGTTAAGATCAAGAAGTGATTAGCTGACTGGAACTACGGTGATGTAATTGCAGTGAAACAAAGCAAATGTCACCGGCCTTCCTCGGAGGCAGCAGGAAAGTCACTGCCTGTAATTGGACTCTGAGCTGGGGAAGATCTGTGGCCTGTGATCTCCATTATCCACTCCCCAGCACGACCTGCTGCTCTCAGAGCCCGTCGTGCAGCAAGCACACATGGAAGATGAATTGATAAAGGAATTAATAATTACCAGTTTCTAAGCAAATTCCCTGAACGTGCAATTATTTCACCCTGAAACGCTGCTGAGCGATCAAAGACAAGGTGGAGAACAAAGCAGCTAGCAAAAACTGTGTAATCAAATTATTATTTATACTGTAATTGGCACTCTGAGAAAACCCCACGTATGCAGGAGTGGATAGGCAGGGTGGTAACTGCAGCGTGAGAGGCGAGCAGAGAGGTGAGCCTGGCTCCAGCAGCACACCCCAGGGTCACTCACTCCTGCTGCTCCCCTGGGCTGCTCCTCCACGCAGCCTGGTGCCCACAGAACCTTGGATTTGCTCATTAGGGAGCAGTGAAGTGGAGCCAGTGGGAGCTGGGCTGGTATCAGCTGGGCAGAAGGGATTGCTGCTATCTTAGGATACGCTTCACTGAAGCTTCTTCACAGGAGGAAACTCCACAAACATGAAGATAAATCACTCACGAGAGCAGGGAGCAGGAGTGATGGGTGGATGGGCTTTCCCTGTATCCCTCACAGGGCTGTGCCCACCCAAAATCAGCTCCTGGGGAGTGGGGGGACACTGCAGGGTGCCCAAGGCTGGTGGGCAGCTTGCTAAGCTCACCATAGATGCAAGACATGGTCCTCAGCTCCTGACTGCCTCCACTCCTCAGGACACCCTCCCTGGGTTAACAAACCCCAGCTCTAAGGCTGCTCTCCACATCCAGCCCTGGAACGATGGAGGGTCTGCATCCAAAGGTGCCCAGGATCCACTGAAAGTTCAGTCCAGGCCTCAAGCTTTGCTCCCTTCTGCAGTGCACAAAAAGCACAGGCCAAGGTAGGAAACATGTGGGCAGCCTGCACACAGCTACACTGCTCTGGGGATGAAGCCACGGGCAGAAGGTGCAGAGAGGCTGATATGTGGTGCCCTGTCCTGGGAGCTGGCCCCCAGCCCAGTCTGACAGCCAAGCTCAAAGGCCCAGCCCAAATTCCTCCAAAATCAGCATCTCCCCACTGACTTGAGTGAAAAGTGAATTCAGACCCTAAAACTTCACCTCAGATGACTTGGAGCATCCAAAAGGATAACTATTTACTGATGTGCATTCAAACATGAACAAAACCAAACCCTAAAACCCCACTGTTCCAGCTCTCCATGGAGAGCAGTACAGCCCAGCCAGGCCAGCTCTCCTTGAAATGAAAGTAAATTAAAAACAAAATAAAAGAAGAAGAATTTGCCTTTATTACACAGGTTTGCATCTGCTGAGCATCTGCATCTCCCCACCTCACACCCTTTATTGCTCTGCTCTTCCTGCCACCCCACCAAGCCAGGGCTTGCAGAGGATGCACAGTTCTGAAGCAGTCCACAGGTTCCTCCCCATACCACTCCAAGCCCCCACACTGAGAGTGAGTTCTCCACACAACCTGGAAAAGGAATTTCCAGTTCTGTAGCTCCTGGTTCTCAGTGCTCAAGGCTTTGCAAATGGACCTCCTTGGTTTCACTCCAAAAAAAACGAGGAGCAAAAGCCAACTGGGAGTCTGGGGGCCCTGGCACTGCTGATGGGAGGTCTCTCTGAGAGAGCACACTGCTGGCAGCAATGTCTGATCACCCAGCCATGCAGCCTTGAAAGTATTCCTGATCCTACCTGTGCAGGTATAAACCCATACCAACACCTGGACACCAGCCAGCACCTCTCTGCAATAACACCAGTGGGTGGGTGACAGCACCAAACGAACATCGACCACAAACACCATATCCAGCCCTTCCTAAAGGGCTGCTTTTGTCTGACTGTTGGCCTGCAGAGCCCCGTGGCATCTCCCTCTCCCCCTGGTTCCTGACACACCCTCTGGATGAGAGTGTTCTCTTGTGCACAAGATGCTCCCAGCAGCAGGTGCTGCCCGTGGGCTCTGACCCCCAGCCCCCAGCACCTCCAGCCCCTCCACAGCCTTTCTTTGCACTGAAAAGGGAGATGGAGTGGAGCCAGCAGATGCAGACCAGGCAGGGGGGCTGCTGACGACTGCCACAGCATGAAACACGTTGAGGAACTGCAGAGCTGCTGTGTTTCAGCCAGCAAAAGCCCCCAGGTTGGAACTGAAGGTGTGTTACTGGTGAGCATCGCTGGCTCGTGGGGGATCCGCTGCCTCCAAATGACTGGGCTGTAAAAAAGGAGCAATTCCATTTGTCCTGTGAAAATTCTTGCTATGCCTCCGGGTTCTCCATCCTTTCTTCTTCCTCTAAATCCAGCTTTTTTTTTTTTCCCCTGCAAGCAGGAAGGTATTAGCACCCATAAAAATGGAAATGCTGAAGGGCTGGTGGAAATTTGGAGCTCTACAACTGCAGAGACACTGGAAACGTCGTCATGTGCAGAACTGCAGTGTTCAAAGCACCCAGCCCGGGGGACAGGTAAATCACAGGCTGGACGAGGGTCCCAGGGAGGTGACTTTCTGGAGGAGAGGCACCCAGAGGAGGTGGCACCAGTGGGCTGCTGGTGCAGTGGATGCAGTGAGTGCAGGAACGGCAGCATAAGGCTGCAGAGCCCTGGTCCTGCAGCACAGGACAGCAGCAGAGGAGCTGAGAATCCCACCACGTGCCTGGACCTGCACCATCCTGGATGAACTGCCCTTGACAAAACACATTTCTACAACTCTGCCTTTTCTCAGCATTGTCACCATAACCTGCAACGCTTCCCACGGGTGAGACGTTGCACGTGCCATTCATGCTCAGCACGTACATCTCCCCCACTGCCACAGGCAGGGACAAGAGAGAAATCACCTCATTTAAACAGAAAATAAGTTTAAGAAAGCCTCCTCTCATTGCAGGGCTGGATCACGACTGCTGAGTGAGCAGAGACTTTGTGCATGCAACTATGACAGCCACAGAGACCACTGCCTGTTGCAGTGAGCTCACTCCAGGCATGCCAGCAGGAGGGGGGACATGGGGGGCCACTGGTGGGCTGGGGGGACCCCCTGAGCGTGCCAGACGTGTGCCAGTGTCACGCTGTGTGTGCACCGTGCAGCTGCAGCCCCCCAGGCACAGCCCCAGCCATGAAGTCATTCCCCTTGAAAGCATTAGTGTAATCTGTGCAGAATCTGCTGCTAAATCTTGAAATGCAATTACTGCTGTCTGCCAGCTCAGCCCCACTTAAGGCCACGGGCTTTCCCCAGGGCCCAGCACAACATCCCACCACCAGGATTACTGTTGGTGCAGGTGCAGATTCAGGGTTTAGAAACTCTTCACCCTCTTGTTCCACAGATTATCTGTTCCACCCTTTTTCCTCTTACATTACACCTGCATTTGCACAGGTTTGTTCACTGGTGACATCAGTTATCCTGGATCATTTGTTCTGAACTGTGCAAGTAAGTGCTAAAGTAACTTATTTCACACTATCACTCTTATCCTGTTTCAGAGGAGTTTATTCATATAGATGTTATACACTTATTCAAATTATTTAATCACTCAATTTTAAATTTTATGAACAACCCAGGTCTAGAAAACAATTGCCTCTGGGGGGAGGCAAGTAGAGGGCATCACCCACTTGCCATCTGCTCACACCAGGGCAAGATGCTCCATTTGAAACTACTGAAGCAAATGGATTTGTAGGACCAAGGGCAAGGGCAGGGGGGCAAAAAAATCAGGAGGGTCTTTCTTGCCTGGTTGTGGACATTGTCCATGTGCCAACTCTCATTCAGGGCTGGGGGTTTAACCCCAGCACTCCACCCTGTCCCCTCACACACCTTTCGACTGCCTCTCCATTGTCCTGTCCCAGAGGAGAGGATGCATGGCTGTCATCCCTTCTCACAGGGGTTCAGACACCTCCTCCTCTCTCCACTAAACTCCACATATTTACACAAAGTCCCTCCTACAGCCTGTCATTCGGAGAAACCTCTTCCACACCTTTGTTAGTTTTCTGTGCACTTCTCAGTAACCTGCCTCATTTGTCTTTGCCTCTCGTTTGTTGCCTCACAGGGGTTCAGACACCTCCTCCTCTCTCCACTAAACTCCACATATTTACACAAAGTTCCTCCTACAGCCTGTCATTCAGAGAAACCTCTTCCACACCTTTGCTAGTTTTCTGTGCACTTCTCATAACCTGCCTCATTTGTCTTTGCCTCTTGTTTGTTGCTGCATGATTTTGTCCACCAACACATACTCAATTAACAGTTCTGTGCTGACGATTCCCAGATGCACCTTTCCACTCTGGACACTCCTCCTTCAGTTCAAACCCCAAGTTCAGCACTCCTCCCTCCCAGCCCTGGGGTGATCTGTCCTTCAGGTCTGTGATCCCCAGAGAGGTTGGTTACTCTCACTGTGTCCCCCCACACTCTTTTCTCCATCACTGTGGTCAACATCTTGATTGCACAAATCATTCCTCTTAGCTGGGGATCATCCTTGGGCCCCCTGTGTCCCCCATGTCCTGGCTCCATCCACAGCTTGCCAGTTCTCTACCCCACAATGATTAAAGCTCCACACACTCTCCTGTCCCCATGTAAACAAAATCCCCATCTCCATAATAGCAAAACTCTTCTCTGGCTGTTTTATCTCCTGCTGTCCACATGCTTCCAGAAGATCCTGGGAAAGGTCTTAACCCCAGGTTCCACTTCAGCCATGTCATGCTGCAAATCCTTTCTCTGCCTCCTCTTCCTCACAACTGTAAGCTCTTAGCTCCCTCCTCTCACCTGAAATGGGGTTCGTGGTTGTCCTCCTGGAGACCCTTGTGTGACCTCTCTGAGCCTACCAGGGAACAGCCTCCCATGCTGACACCTATAGGCAGTGCCCTATCTTGGGAAGGAGCTCCACAGCCCACGTTTCTCCCTGGGAATCCTCAGCCTGCCAGCCTGCAGCAGTTTTGCTCTGGGGACCATCAGCCAAGTTATCTGGTAATTCTAGTTGTCACTATTATGGGAATCAATGGGGAGAATTGCAGGCTCCAAAACAATTCACTTAAGACTCATCAAAAATTGTGTGAGTGGGTTATCTTCATATTTATCCTGTGCAAGTCAAAAGAAAACTCAGCTTTGGCATCTTCAGCTCACCACACATTCAGAGACTAGCACCCAAAAAGAAAAAACTAATACTAATAAAAGCCCCTGTGTTCTTCATGCAGCAGAGGAGGCTGACACAGAATGAGAAGTGCCAGAAAACACAGGAGGAGATCACAGGCTGAAGTGGATGGCTAAGGAGACTGGGAAGGAGAAGAAAGGAAAACTGAGAATGCCAGAAGGGATCCAGGAACGGGGCCTGTTTCTTGTAAAAATGAAAATAAATAAATAAAACTCCCTCCCAGCACTGCCTGTTCTCGGGCTGGGGCTGTAGCCAGGCTCCTCAGCATGCCAGATGCCTTTTTCTCAGCTGTCCCTGCTCATTAGGAAGCTGCAGCCCCCTGGGAGCAGCACTGCCAGAAGTAAAGGATGAGAGAACATATTGCCTGGTGCCAGTACTCACCTTCTTCCAAGGCAGAAACCATCCCGGGCATTTTGATTGCTGGGGTGAGAGAAGCGTTAATGATGTGTTGATGAACGTGAAGTTAATTTTCCAACACGTTTCCTACAAACTGTTTCTTTAGGAATACTCCTCAGTGCCCAGAAAGCAGCTTCACAGAGCTGCTGGTAAATGGTGACTGCTGCTCGGGGGTGCTGGCAGATGTGTCTGGGCAGCGTTTGCCCGGGCAGGTTGGGGGCTGGCTGGTTCCTGTCAAGCAGAAATGCCTTTTCTACCCCAGAAAGGATGAGGGGAGATCAGGGCACACCACACTGGTCACTGCTTGTTCTTGGTGTTTCCCTCTCCCAAAAACCTCAAGTAAGGCAGTTCCTAGACTGGGGCAAGTGGGGAGTGTAAATCCAGTACCTTTTCTACCCCAGAAAGGATGAGGGGGGATCAGGGCACACCACAATGGTCACTGCTTGTTCTTGGGTTTTCCCTCTCCCAGAAATCTCAAGTAAGGCAGTTTCCTAGGCTGGGGCTAGCAGGGAGTGTAAATCCAGTAGCAAAATGAAACATCCTCCACTGCACCCCAGGGGAAAGCAAGAGCAGGTCAGCTGGGAGGTGGGGACAGACACGTGCAGAAGTGACTTTGGGTGCAAAAAGATCACAGAAAGAGTCAAAAAAAAAAGAGGACAAGAGGGTAGACAACACACAGAGACCCCTCCAGAGCCCTCCTGGGCATGCAGAGGTCTGCCCAGCCGAGCTGCAGGGTGGTGGCCTCAGGCAGCGGGTGATGCTCCAGGGGAAGGGGCTGAGCTGCTCCAGAGCCAGCACCCCAGCAGGTAACTGTTTCTAGGAATTTCTCCGAGTTCCCAATATCATCAAAAGACATTTCCAGTGCTGATAGAGGATATGGGCGTGTGAGTGTGGGAAGAGCAAAGCTGAGCAGCATACTCCCAGTGTAAAGCAGATGTTCTCCACACAGATCTAAGCACAAGAAGGGTACTTTGCATTTCTGCCTCTTTCTGAATGAGAAAGCACCAACTTAGCAACAAATCCTGTGAACAAATAGCTCAAGAATAATGCAGTTTTCCAACATAATTTGTACTCTACGCTGCAGCTAACATGTATTATATTGAGGAATTGCCAATTCCCTGATTTTCCAGGCTTCTTAAACCCATAATAAAGAGCACATGTCAGGGATTTCATTGCCTGCAGTCAGTGGCAGAAGCTATTCTTCCTCCCTGGCTAAGGTAAAGCCCCTAGTTGTGCACTCCTGCAGTATATGTCACTGGGCAATACAGATCTCTGCTGTAAATGAGGGCCCGTGGAGCAGTCCATCAGCTCAGAACCCGGCAGCCTGAGGAGAAGGGCTCAAGCCATCGGGTGAGGAGCAGGTTAGGAGTGTGGACTCCTCAGCCCTGCTGGGCAGGGGGGGCCTGGCCCCACCACCCCGGGCGTGCCCCCGCAGGAGATGCCCCGTGTGCCCGCGAGGGGAGACGGGGCAGCAGCTGGCACCCTGCCCCTCCTCGTGGGCACCGGCCTGCACCGGGTCA
>NW_008619602.1:0-23648 GCF_000691845.1 Merops nubicus | reverse complement strand
GATGCTGGAGGAGTCTCCAGCCACGGACCCCCACCACGGCCCCCTGCTCCCCACACACCCCCCCCGAGCCTCCTCCAGCTGCACCGGGGGCAATCCACACCCAGACTGGGGAGCTTGGTTCGGTTTCACACACAAGAAACTCCAGATTTCACTTTATGCACTCTAACTTCTTTCCCTTTTCCTGAGGTTCCCACCCCCTTACATATAAAATTCATTTTCAATCACTTACAGTTCATGGTCTGATTTTCAATTTTCCCCAACATAAATATTTGCAAGAAGGGGTGGGGCAGAGACAAGCAACCCATGAATATTGTGAGTTGAAAGGCTTCCCATTCTCCTTTTCACACACTGACAGACACCAGCTGCAGTACATTTTGTCCTTCCATATCACTCAAAATCACTCGGGCATGACATTTATTTTCATGTAACACAAGCAGTATAAGGAGGAGGGGGGAACAACCAGGTTAACTCTGTACTTTGGATTCAGTTTTACTTAGAAGATTATCTGTCCAACACCACTATCTTGTCTTTTTTAATAATTCTACTTAAAAGACAGAAAAAAAACCCAACACTTTTTTCCTTTAAAACTAAAATTCACTGATGATGGTTTGCTGAGCAGTAAGATAACTTGGTTTTGATCAGCAGCAGCAGCAGCAAGAAGCCTCTGAGTGACAGAGTCAAGTTAAAGAGCCCTGATTAGCACATGAAATAACATAAAAGATCCAAACAAAGGCAGAAATTCAGCTCCCTCAAATACAAATAAATAAAACATTGGTGTTGGCAAAGCTTCTTTGTGGGATATCCAACTCGTGGGAGAAGAAAATACTCCCTTCCTTTTGGAGAAACTCAGCTGTACATCAGCCATTAACAAAACCTGACACTGCAGCTAGGAGAGGAGCCCTGCACTGTCCTCTCTCCCTTCAGCCTGTCTAAAGCTCAGCAAACAATGCCCACTGTTTGTGGATAAACAGCTCAGGGTGACACTCTTCCGTTCCTTTTGATGACACACGGGACCCATCATGTGCCACCACCGGTGCTGATGGGAGCATCTGTGAAACCTCCATCTTTAGCAAATCCACACTAAAGGTTGGCTCATCCTTGATCTCCTGCCATCCAGGTTTGTACTTCTGCTGTGGGGACACGCTCCTCCAGCCAAGGAGCTGGGCAGGCACCACCTGAGAAGTCAGAGCACCCAGGTTCTGAAGGCTCCTGGTGCAGGACAGCACGGAGCAGAGCCAGGCTCACAAACCACCCAGCTCACACCCCACCCCACGGGGACTGGGAGCACTGGGTTCTGAGCAAGCCACCAGCAGGGAGTTTATAAGCCAAAGGTTGCACCTCTCAGCCCAACAGCTGCTGCTCCACACGGAGCAACCCAAGTGTTCATGGCTGGACTCGGTGATCTCACAGCTCCTCTCCAAGCTAAACACTTCTGTGGTTTCTATCCACGCTGCCATTCTGACTCCTCACACGGGGCAACTGTTTTGCTCTTCCTCCCACCTCATCCCCTGCTTTCCCCAAGGTCCTTTAGCCCCCAGGCCTGCACGGAACCCCTCAGCGAGCAGCAGCAGGTCTCTCACACTGAGCTCCCTGCAGCAAGCTCCAGGGAACACTGGGGTGAGGACACAGCACCCCGGGGTTACCCAGCCACGGGCTGGAGCACACTGCTCCTTTCAGCAGATGAGCAGTGCTGGGGGGGAGGTGGGGATGGAGCACATGCTGCTTCCACGGGTGCTGTGCAGACACCCAGGGCACAGCCCCCCCTCGCCAGCACCCCACTCCGTGGCACTTGCTGCCAGCCAGACCTGCCCAGCTCCTGCAGGGGAGCAGCTCCAGCAGGACACAGCCTGGCAAGGGGCTGCATCACCCCCTGCCCCACAGCAGGCTGGCTCTGCCCCACGGCACCTGCCAGCCCACGTGCCCAGAGCTGTGCCAAGCACACCCCTCGGGCAGTACTCTTCCCAGAGGTACTGGTTCTAAATTCCCCGTGTACCTCAGTACCATTAGTGTCCTCCAAACAACATTGGCCTAAATAAGACACAACATTTTCAAACAGAACTGTCATATTCCAAGCCAATCTACGGGCTGAAAGAAACCAGGAATAAAAAACAAAGCAAAGAAGCATTTTCCCTAGTGCAGTGGACAGCACTTTGCAGTCACAGCACCACCTCCACTCCCTCCCCTGCTCCAGGTTACTGAACAGGGAAAGCCAAGCCTAAGGGGAAGCAGCTAAACAAATTCAGAGAGGACAGAGAAGAAAGAGAGGTGGAAAAGCACCTTTTGCACCTCTTGAATCTTTCTGAAAGGACTTCAAAAGCACAGCAGAGCAAAAGGGAAAAAAAAGGACCTCATTCAGTTTTAAAGAGATTTAAAGCCTATTGTTCCTAATGGATTATCATACTTTAAAATAAACCAGATCAGATGCCTTTAGCTGAGCTGCATCCCATAACACCAAGAGCTTTTAGAGCTGGCCTCAGAGCACACCCATTAAAACTCCATCAGATAATTACCATCTATTTGGCTCGGGGTAGAGTTTTAACCTCAAACTGCATAATTTGGGGGAAAATTCAAAATATAGCTGTAGCTTCTTGCTTATTAAGGGTATTTTAGTAGTCTGTTCTGCTGCCTCACACACTCCCACTTGTATTTCCTGGATATTGATGAGTTCAGATCAGCACAGGCAGAGATCAAGTGCTCTGCCTTCGCTCCTCACATGCATATTTTTATGTTGATGACATCCAAACTGGTCAGAGAGAGAACTTGGTGCCAGCAGGGATGCTTTATTATAAATTTCAGCTGGGCTTTTTCATTCTGCTAGCCCAGATCCATGTCAGGAGCTTTTGTCTCACCGAAGGTGAACCTGGCCCTGTGGCATCCAAATGGTGGGACACAAGAGCTCAGCACTGCTGGGGCACAGCATCTGGCACAGCACTAGATGAGCAATGAACCCCACCCTGCTCCTCTTGCTCCCCAAAAGGCCAGCCCAGCCCCACGCAGGGCTGCCCCCCGTATGCTGCTAAAATGGAACTGCTTTTATGGAGATATATAATGTGGTCCCATTTTAATTTCAGCGTGTGGCTCAAATAATTGTTTGGATTTTAATATTGAGTCTATGTTTCAGTGATTTGCATTTAAATGTGTTGTCAGAGAACTTCCAGAAATCTTTAATAAGACAACTGATTTGCATTTTAATGTGCACTTAAAGAATTTCAAGAAATCTTTTCATGTGAATAGTGTTATCTCAGTAATGTTCACATTTGAGGGGCAACGAAAGCTGCTGAATTGCTAAGTACAATTCCAACAAAACTACTTTTTTGGAGACAGCCCAGCCTTGTCAGACTTTGTTTAGGAGAAAAGTTCTAACTGAGGCTGTGGTTACAGGAAAGCTGGGAGAGCTGGAGAGGTGGTGGTGAGACCCAGGCTGGTGCAGAGAGGGCTGGAGAGCAAATCTCTGGGGGCTCAGTGCTTATCCTGACTGAGAACACTTCAGTGAAGCCTGAGCCTGGTGAGCAGAGACCCGCAGAAGGATTTTGGGTTCTGACAGGCCATTTGCTGGAGCTCACAGCTCACTGTAGCTTGATAAATAATTCAGCTGAGTAACGTCGCACTTGAGCCATCACGCAAGTTAAGGAACCAGCAGCTTGTCTTGTCTGTCAAAAGTGAAGATAGACAAAAGCATGATTTCTTTCCCATGCTCCTCAACAAAATGAGTATTTTAACCTCCCTGTGACTCTGCCTATCTCTTCAGAGCACGCTGTAGTAGCTAAGCTGCACTGCTGCTTTTACGCCTCCAGGTTACAGGGCAACCTTCCTCTCCTGTAGTCAATCCAGTGCCACTTAAAGCCATCAGATTATTGGGAAAAGGAAGCAGAGAGGCTAGGTAGAATTTCTGAGAATGAGAAATAGAATAAGGCTTCACAACAGCTGAAAATGGAGACCAGCTAAGCAAAAAAAAGGAAGACAACTCTCCCCCCCCCAAACCCCAACCCTCCCCAGTCACCCAGGCACAGCCCAGAAGTCCCCTCCTAGCCAAGCCTTCCACCACAACAGGACAGAGACTCACCACACAGACCAGCCCCTGCAGCTGCCCCACAGGTCTGGGGGAGCAGCTGGTGGCTGCACAGATGCTCTGACACCCCTTGCTGACATCCTTCCATCAATCAGCAGAATATCACCACACAGCTTCGTTATTTTAGTCATTACTGGCAGCACGGGTCTAAGTGCTGGGGAAAGAATCTGTATTTCTGATTCTCAGCTGTATCCCATGCTCATTCCTAAGCAGAGCAAAACTCTAAGCTGATGTAAAATCAAGTTCTTTCTTCCATCTGTAACAGCAGCAAGAAAGGGCTCCTTTAGTTTGGACTTTCTTATTAAACATTTGCACATGCCTGCAGATTATCTTAACAGAAAATTAGGTTTCTACACTGCTCAAGGTTCTTTATGTTCCCTTTTAAGCACCAAACGTATTCAATATGCACAATAGCTCAGCTGATCACACAGTGAAGTCACATGCTGAAGTTTAAGCTTTATTAAGTTAGCTTCTGTGTTCCCACATGATGAGAACAGGCACAGGACCTACAATGAAAAAAATTCATTAGGTTTACCTCTAAAATAAACCAACCAAAAAATTCATGCATAAACACTCAAAGCAGCTGCAAAAGCCCATGTTCCAGCTACAGCCCCAGCCCTACCCCCTGCCCACCCCAGCACACAGCCCCCCAGAGCTCACCCCAGCAGAGATGGGCTTGGCTGGAGCCACAGCTGGGCCAGTGGAGAAAGCTGGGCTGCAAGTGGGCTACAAGTGGCAGCAGGGGCTGTTTCCAATAAATAGATGAAGACAGGCTCATCCCTAGCAACAAGTGGAGGAACTTGGAGACTCTTAGGATTAAAATGAGCTCTTTTAGGTCCCAGATGTTCCTTGCAGCTAAGAGAACACCAGAGGACCACAGGAACGCTGTCCTGCTGCTCCACAAATGCGAGGCTGAGGCATTTATCAAAACCAAATGACTCTAGGAAATGAAAACGTTTATTTTTAGCCAATGGCTGGTTCCCAATGGTCCGTTCAGTTCCCACAGCTTCTCCTGCAGCCAGTGACTCAGGCTGTCCCCTCCCCTCGGCTGCTCCCCACACGCAGCCCTCCCTGCAGAGCCCACACCTCGGCCCTCCACCAGCCCTGCTGGGCTTCACAGCACAGGCAAAAGTTTAGAAACTGCAGCTAGCCAACTGGAGACAGCACAATAATTAGTGGGAAGCAAACTGGGTACTTCAGGGTTTAAATTATCTCACACATAATCGGTAGATAAGGAAGGATATTTGTTTGTTTACTCTCCACGGGGTCACCTACTGCTGCCTCTGAACAAAGCTGTCATTGATTTTAAATGGAATAGGCTTCTGCTGCTTAAGCCAATTATTTTCTCACCAGAGATCACAGCATCAATAAAAATGAACAAATAAGCCAGTTTTTGATCAGCTGAGATATCGGTTATGGGGGATTTTTATCATATTCTTTATTGCAATAGACATGAGCAGAGGATCAGACAGGCACCAGCAGTGCCAGCTCCTGGGATGCTTCGGAGCCCTTGGTGGCAGCAGATGTGCCCCTCAGCCAGCCCCTAGAGCCAGGGTGCTTCTGAGCCAGGGGAACCTGCTTGTCCCTTAGCAAGTGCAAGTGCTGACCCTGGGGCTGCAGAACCTCGGGTACACTCCCATCTGGGGGCTGGGGTCAGGCTGAAGGCTTTGTGACCGTGCCAAAGACAAGGCAGCTGCCTCACAAGCCACCAGTTTTACACGCCCAGGCTCCTGCTCTTCTCTTGGTTTGCCCAGGTCAACCAGCCAGGAGGAAAGGGCTGTTCCCCCAGTGCTGGGGTCCCTAATTCCAACACGGGTAGTGGAGGAAAGTGATCTGCTCTGTTCTTTTAAAGATCTGCTAATCCAGATCCCATTTCTGTATTTCCTATTCCAGGGATGTGCTCCTGAGGAAGGACATGGGGTGGCCTTTAATGCCCAGCAATAAGCTGAGGAGATAAGACAATGACAAGACAGGTTTTGTATCATCCTGTTTTTAAACAGCAGTTCCAAGCAGAAGGAAACTTCTCCCTGTTGTAGAAGCTAGCTCTGTATTTCTGGTGAATTTGGGAGGGTCAAATAAACACACATGTTATTTGGCACATTGCCCTCAGCGTGTGCAATGCCCACCAAGAAAACCTTCAGCTGTGAAAGCTGGAAACAATGTAAAGGTCTCAGTGAGAGCTGTTTAGCACTGCCAGGGAACAGGCACCACGACCCTTCTGAGCCCACATCACCAGGAGGTTTGTGGGGCTGCACCCAGGACCCTGTGGCTGGTGCGTGTCGATGTAGGGGGTGATGAGCAAGAGCTCCTCAGATGGATCCAGTCTCCTCTGGGGACATATGGGACATGTCCCTGTCCTGCAGAGGGGATTGCTTTATACAAGGTTATATCCAGGTGGACGTGTTCAGAACAGTGCGGTGAAGCTGTGACTCCTGAACATCCAAACAGCTTTGGGCAAACTGTGTCCTTATGAATCTCTCCAAGCTGAGCTGTGTGTCTGCAGTGGCTGTCACTGCACACCGAGCCAGCCCAGGAGAGGATGGAGCCCAGGGGGACAGGCAAAAATATGGACGAGCGCTTCAGCACACACACAAGCACCCCCTGGGCTGCATTTCCAGGCTGGAGTAAAAGGAAAAGCTTTAGGTTAGAAATGCAGTGCCTGTTAGGGGCAGGGGCTGCAGCCTGCTGGCCTCAGCCCTGCCCAGGAGGAGCAGGCACGGGCACAGGGCAGCACACCCCCCTCCCAGCACAGCCCTCCCACCACGGCCCCACGGAGAGGGCACGGGGGCAACAGCCTTCCCCAAAAGGCTCCTGAAACACCCCTGGCTCAGGTCATGCATATTTATGGCTTTGGAATTAGAGCTTAGCAGTCAGAAAATTGATAACCACACTCCAGCCGTGAACGCTGAGTACAGACACAGTGAGGAACACAAACAATCCAACACCCAACAGCCTCATGCAAAGCTGGTTTCAGAGAAATACGACTTCCCCTAACGAAACATTCTTTAAGGTTTAGCTTCATCTGTTCTCTTCAGTTACTCCATCCCTTGGGAATAAACACATTAAAGCACTGGTGATCTGTACATGCAAGAAAAGGCATTACAATGCCATTATCGATACAAACCAATTTAAAATGCTTCCAATATTTAGAGCAGAGCTACAGCATGATCACAAACCAAATCTCTGATCACTTTTTCAAACAATATTTAATCTGTCCTATAGCCATGGCTCTGTAAAAGCTGCCTCTGCAAACAAAAAATACAGTGTGTACCTAAAGTTGTCACTACAGCTGAGCAAACACATCCTAGCTCATATTTTACTTATTAAATTTCACTTTTTTCATTTTGGAATATTTTCAAAAGCAGGTCACAGAACTTGTGAACGTCTTCATCACTGATATTATTTTCTGGGTTTCTCCACGCATTGGAGAAACCTGGCAGGGTAAGGTGCAGGAAATTTGGGGACAGGAACATTTCTGTCTTCCCAAGGCGATGATTTATGTCACCAAACAGCCCAGCAGACCTTTGGAATATGCTCCTGGAATTCAGGCTGGGCTCTGTGGCTGTGTCATGTGGGCAGATGTACTGACACCTACTCCAAGGCCCTGTTGGATTCCAGCCATTGAGATGTAGGTGGAGCAAAGCGTGGGAAGACGTGCACGGGATGTGGATCCCATGGACACGGCTGGCAGGGAGTGGGCAGGAGGGGGGCACACACGTGCTGGGGGCACGTGGGACATGGTGAGTGAGGAGGAAGCTCCCCAGTGCCAGGCTGTGCCCACAGACAGCTCAGGAACGGCCTGACCCGTGTGGGGTCCCCACACCCCCGGCACCTGTGGACGGTGCAGAGCAGAGGGGGGCCGAGGTGAGCCCCTCGATGGGAGGGGGGGCAGCGGCTCCCACCCCAGGGACACGCCTCTGACCCTTCTATGTGCTCTGAGGAGACCAGATCAGCTCAAACACCTCTGGCTGTGGCTCCTGCTTCTCGGTCAATGTCAGCGCATCCAGGTTAAATATGGAAAACACTCATTATCAGAAATAGGTGGGAGGGCACAATTTTTTGCACTTCAGATCCCCAAGGCCCTTTCTGCGTCAGTGCAGCTGCCCCAGCAAGAGGGGACGTGCCAGCCCTGGGGGGACAAGACATCCCCCAGCCTTTGGAGATGTGCTCCACTGGTACCCTGGTCTCACAAGCTGCCCGGTGGCCCCACAGCCCCCAGTCAGCCCCCACTACACCTTCCAGCCCAGCCACCACCAAAGCCCTTCACATTCCCCACCAGACTCCCAGGAAGCAGGAAAAAAAAGAAACAGAGGGCCCTAGGTGAGGGCTGGAGGAGGTGGGGACCCCGGGGCCGGGTCCCTGCTGTGGGGAGGTGCCTCCCCCCCTCTGGCACTGTGCTCCCAGACCTGCTGTGTCTGAAGGATGGGAACAGTGTCTTCTGAAGCACCGTGGGCTTTAACCAGCAGCAGGGAGATTTGTACATTTGCATGCGAGAGGAATGAGTAATGGCAGCAGGCACGAGGGAGGAATAAATGAACCTGATTACACCTCCACCTGCAACTGCTGCCTCTGCCCTTACACCATATGTCTGCTCTGCTCCTCATGGAAACCTTCCCTGCAGCCAGCACTGCCAGGATGTCCATCTGAAAGGCATCGAGGACAGGGTGCAGACCTAGACATGCTTTTAAGACCTCAGAAATATGTTCCCTTGTTTGGAGTAAGCCAGGCAGACACTTGCTCAATTTAACCCTTGGGAAATGTTGTTTTCCTCAATCTAAAGGTCTCAAACACCTACAGCTCGTTTCGAATGCAGGAGGCTCTGGGACTCCCCTGCTTTCTGGACTGGGCTCTAAATCAACCCCCAACACCAGGGGCTGGCACAAGCTGCCCTGTGCCCAGCTGCACACCACAGACACCGTGCTGAGGGCAAGGATCAGCCACGTCAGACCTCCCCCTCCGAGGAGACACTGCCAGCTGCAGCCCCCAGCAGAGCTGAAGCCCCAGCAGAAGCAAGGCTGGCACACAAGACACTTGCCTGAAACACGTGCTGACGAGTCCTTCCCCTGAGGATGTGACTGGGGCAGGAGAAATGGCACAGAAAATGTGCACAGGTGCTTCATCCAAAACACTGCTACCTTTGCATGAAAATCAGCACGATGTAGTAGGTGGGAAAGATTCAGGTGGACATCAATAATTTCTACCAGTAAGTTTTTTTTCTATAAAATATTAAATAAGCTTATAAATTATGATGAAAATAAAACCCTGTGTTTCACAACAGGATCAGATAATAATTGTCAGATCCTTACTGGTGTGAAAGTGGGGTGAAGTCTGGATTTATTCCAGTGCAACCAAGACTAGAGACCTGCCCTTACATCCTCAGTCACACTGGGGGGGTGTGGTCCATCCAGCCCTCCTCACCTGCCCCAGCCCTGCCCCAGGATCCAAGCCACGGGAGGTTTTGGGGAATGCCTCCCCAGGAGCCCTGCAGGTGGCTTTCCCCCCGGGGGAGGCTGGGCTGAGCACCCAGCACCCCCACCTCTGCAGTGCTCCAGCCCACAGCCTGTCCAGGCAGGTCCTGGAAACAGTAAATACACAGAGAGGAGTTTTAGGCAGACAGAGGGTTAGACTGTCCTCAGTCTAAAGGTACAAGGAAGAGAGATTCTGAGAAGACTCATCCAGGTGCACAGACACACACAAAGAGGGACAGAAAAAAACCAAGCAGAACAATAATAACAATAGTCAGAAAGTGATTTGTTCTTAACCTGTTCAAAATAAAAATAACTAGTGTACAAGTTCACTCCTTGGACCATCTGCATCTCATAAGCATAAGTTAAAAACCTGACACCATCTGTTCAGCTGGGATTCTAATACCACACAGATATGCCAAATCACAATTACACCAGCAAGGACAGCAGCCTCCTCGTTTACCAACCAGCTCGTTGCCATCCCCTAATGAGACAGGGTGACAAGCAGCCAGCTTGGAGCAAAGGGACTCTGGGTGCTTGCTGCTCCCCTGGGGGTGGGGGAACTGGCCCAGGCTGTTGGTGGCACTCCTGGAGCTGCCCTCACAGCCCTGATGGAACCAGAAAACTGGGGTAGGACACCTGAAGACTGAAAAACCAAACAGAAAAAGTTCTCCTGGACCATAATTTGTTCTCAGCACCAGCAGTGCACTCGCCATCCTGCAGAGCTGGGAGCCCAAGGAAGCTTCCAGAAGAGAGATCCAGCACCACTGTGGTGAGGCTCCAGTCCCCTGGCACTGTCCCAGTGCCCTTTGCTGGGCCATGGTGGTGGCTGGGACAGGCTGGTCCTGCTGCACCTCTGCCAGGCATCAGTCACAGACACCCCCACGACTTCTGCTTGTGATGGGCCAGAGATGCCAGCAAGAGCCAGAGTGGTTGGTGTTGTGCATTCAGGGAGAGTTTGGATTAAATAGCAAAAAAATGCCTTGTAAAGTGTCTAAAAATACCTAGTTTGCTAAATTAGCCTAGCAAGATTTATACCATCTTTTAACTAATTATTACTAGAGAGGCTGTTGAAAGCCTTTCCATGTTTTTTTTATTGGTCCTAGAGGGAAAGAAATCAATTTTAAAATGGAAATTAATATAATATCTGCCCAGCCCCTTCCTCAGTGAATTTTTTTTTTGCTTAGCAATATTGTAGTTACAAACCATACATCATGTCCTGCACTTCTTAGGATCAATTTCTTCAAGAAAAACAGAAATGTGTTCCCTTACCACTGCAGGATATAAAGTGAATGAAACAGAGGGAGGGGAGGGAGGCAAAACACCATCAAGCCAGTAAATCTTAAAGACGTAGCACATATCCAATCTTT
Organism: Merops nubicus; assembly: GCF_000691845.1. NCBI lineage: Eukaryota > Metazoa > Chordata > Aves > Coraciiformes > Meropidae > Merops > Merops nubicus. The sequence continues at coordinate 12,744 of NW_008619602.1, read as the reverse complement.
CCTGATCAATGGAACTACGTAGGCATGTTCACAAAATTTAATTAAGTTCTGTTCCCCAAGAAATCTATGTGCAATGTTTCCCTGGAATTATTTATTTACTCTCTGCCATGTAGCTTTTAGCTTTCCCCCAGACAGTGATTGCTTTCCGCTGCAGTTTCATCAGCGGGTGCACAGCACAGGGGCTGCTTCCCGAGCCCTTTGTGGGAAGCTCTGCTCCTCTTTCACTGTCTGCAGGTTGACTGGCTTCTTCCAAAGAAAATCTATTAATGGATTTAGATGCACTTCAAGTATGATGGTGCTGTTTGTAGCAGAGACACTAGGAAAAGTTGTAAAAGAGATGTCCAAGTGAAGCACAGCCCGTTCAGCTGCCCGCAGCCCTGAGTGCTTTTGCCTGTTTGCATCCTGCTTGCTCTGACCCCGTGTCTGTGAATGCACAAACTCAAACCTCTGTGCCACTGCAGTGAATTTATCTGGGCAGGGGATGATGTGCAGCCCCCAGTCAGAGGCAATGGAAGATGTCTGATGGCTGGGGAACAGCACAGCCCCAGACTGGAGCCCCGAGTCCTTCCCTCAGCTTGTCCATGGAAATCAAAGATTCTGCAGAGCTGCCTGGGGAGAAGCAGACAGATCGGTCACCCTGTCCACATGGGCAGGATCTAGCTGCTAATGTGCCACCTGCTTCGTGCCAGCCTGACTGGAAATGTGTGGGCTGCTCTTGGAGAAGGAAGGATGCAAAGATTACAAGTTTCAAATGGACCATCTTCTCCAGTCCTTCATGGTTTGGCACAGGAAAGGTTATTCAGACTCCTTAAACCCAGAAAGTCTTTATAAAGTAAATACTGATGCTCCCTAGATACAAGTCCAATGTTTTGAAGATTTAAAAGTGGGTGTAGGATAGAGCAGGGTTTGATTCTCCCCATTAGTGACCTCCAGGAGATCTGCCAGCCCCAATGGGATGCAGACTACCATGGGCTGCCTAATCCACACCTGGGAAATTTTGCTTTACCTCTATAATGGCAGACTCACTTCTATTCATTGCCCATTCTGCAAGCAAACCAACTAACAGATACAAACCAGGAAAAAGCCTCACCGTGACACCCATTTTTATTTTAAGTCCATTGTGACAATACTGGGAGGGAGGGTTATTTATTTATTTACTTTTCTATCACGAAGGACATCAAAACCAGTGCACAGAATAAATACTGCTGGTACTAAATGCTCATATTTACAATAACATGTGGAAACGTTCACTGGACTTCCAAAATCAGGATCAGCCTTGCCTGAACTGGCCTTAGCCAACCTCCCTGGGGACTGCAGCAGAGGAGCCCAGTGAACCCCCACAGAGGAACCTGGTCTCTCCCCAGCAGTGTGGATGTCACCAAGCTGTGGCAATTCTTCCCACAGACAGAACTCTTTCACCTAAGGACTCTAGAGCAACAGATTCTGTAATCAAATCTTTATTTTTATCAGCATCCTTATTTAAATATCCTTTGTCTGCTTAAAGTAAGGCAGACCAGCTTTCTATCTGCTCTGACTTGAAGGAAGGGAATGAATTATTCCTCACACAATATAAGTGCATTGACTTGAGAGAACAGAGGATTTGTTCTCTTGAATGCTCACAAATGAATGAAATCAAGGATACCAGAAACTACTCTTGCCCCAGCTAGGAAACACATGCTTCTGCATCTTGATAAATGTGGCTGCAGCAGGGGAAGTAAAGACACCCTTGGGCTGCACGTGGTTTAGGTTAAACAACGTCCAAGGGAAGGGAAGAATTTAATGGAGCCACAGGTACAAAACCTCTCTAACCTACAGGTTTTGTGGTTTAAGAGGTGATGGCAGGACTGAGAGAGTGACTCTATCCAGTGCTGGCAGAAGGCCAGAGGTAAATCAGAGCCATAGCATGTCATGAGCAAACCAAGGAGGCAAACGGAGCTCAACCTTCAAGACACTGTCAGCAACAAGTTTCTGACAGTGGCCTCGCAAGGAATCACAGCTGTGCTTAAATCAAGCACATTAAATACATTCCCTGTGTCAAACCATGAGGTGCCTTCCATGGCACACTGCCCTGATTAGCCAAACCACGGGGGAGCACACACTGGTGGCAGGGTGAGAGGCAGCACGGGGATAACATGCTGCAGAATGCCTGGGTAGATCTTCAGCTGTGGTAGCTGGTGCAGCTCTGCTGGGCTCAGCAGAGCTTTTATCATTAACCTGAGCTCTTTATATTTACTCTTCTGTCTATAAATACAACATTAGCAACAAGCATTAACCATTAAGGTAATAAATAATATAATAAATAGTACTGTTTACTCATAAAAATTGTATTACCAGTGACCACTATTGGGCCATTAGTTCAGAAACAGAATTCCCTCTTTAACTCTGCATGAGGACAGTGGTAATCATTTTTCCTCACAATTATGCTGCCACATCACACCAAATGGAAAGAACCAGGCATCCTCCTCTTCAGGACCAGCTCCCTGCACTGGCTTTGATAATCACCTAAAAACTAAGAGAGTCAACCAAAGAAAACCAAAGCACTTTTAAAATAATCAGCACCTCACCAACCCCCTCCTTGCTGATTTTTGCATGTTATGAGCAAGGAGGCTCCTCAGTTCTCCAGGAGCCCCAGTCTCTGCTGCCCAGCTCACGCTCGTACAACACCACGCTAAGAGAACAGAGAAACTCTGTTCCTGTGCTGCATGAAAGCATCCGTTACAAAGGCAGGTTTTATATTTAACCTAACTGCTGATCAGTAACCACATCTGCATACAAGCATCCAAACAGTGAATCTGCAGAAAGCCATCTTCACTTCCCAGGATCAGCCTCTGCCATCCTGGTCCTTTTGGGAACCAGCCGATGGACGTGCCCACACCAGCAGTGAAAACTCTGAGCCCAGAAATATTCAGTAACGTTCCCTTTGCAGGAGCTCAACTAAACCTTTTTCCAAGCTCTCTGATGACATGCTTTTTGCTCACTCAAGCTTTGCTCTGAGTTTTTGGCTTTGAGAATATTTAAAGTGCAAAATTCAGTCAAAATCAGCATGTTCCACTGGGTTCTATTTCAGCCTGATTTAATTCCGGTGTAAAAATACACTCGGATTCAGTTTGATGGAAATTCAATCTGAAGTCTTGAATAAGTCTCCTCCAAAACATACAGAGAGAGAACTTTAGATTTGGCTTTCAGGCCCTGGCCATGGCCTAATGCCCAAGCAGCCACGCTGGGTCTCCATTCCCACCCACAGCCTGAGCTCAGAGCAAGAATCCCTGAGAGAATCCCTGGGGCTGCTGCTCCCTCCAGCATAATTCTGCTCTTCCAGAAGTGCACACTAGAGCGTGGGTTCAATTCCCTGTTGGAAATTCAAGGGTTGGGAATGTTGTAGTCCTTCTCCAGCATGGTCCAGAGCCCCGTGTCTGGAGCACAGCTATAGATTTTCACTGCAGACTTATAGGAGCTTGGTTTTGAGGTTTTCAGGATGGATTGGAAGCCAGGACACCCAGGTTCTCTTCACTGTATTTTCAGTGGAGGAATTTTTTAGCTGCCTTAGCAGCTAATCAATGACCTCCTATAAATCGCTAATCACTTTGTTAGGATTAGATTCAGAAGAAGCACTGGAAAATTTTTATCACTAGTGATTTATGAACCAGCTTGCAAAGTCCAACAGGTCCTTAGAGCTGCAGAGTGCTCACACCAGTCCCGGGCTGATGGACTGAAAGGTGCTTTACATGACTGAGAGTCAATAGAGAGCGGTCAACAGGCTCACACTAATTGAACAGTTTATATTTATGGGGATCTCAACAAAGCTTCCACCCAGCTATTGAAATGTAGATAGCATTCTCACAATTCTAGACTTCTCACTTCCTTTTAAATGTCATTAGAAAACCAATATAACACGCTAATTTGGGGAAACTAAGGGAAACAGCCTACACAGCACTCCGATGCTCAGGACACTGCTGTTCATTCTCTCATTTATTCACCCCGCTAGCAGAGATAAATCCAAGGGATGTTCATTCCAAAAGAAAAGCCCAAAGCTCTTAGGAAGGCCTTAGCAAGGGCCATTAGCAGAGAAAAAAATACCAGCTTCCCACACTGGACCAGTGAAGGGAGATGTTACCTTGTGCAGCAAGCTTTTCTGTTCCATATTATCATCAGACCTGGACCCTTAGGGACTTCAGAGGCATCGCTGGTGTTCAGCACTTCCCACATCATCAAGCAACATGCTCCCTTCCAGCATTAGATTTCAAGCTGGAGCTCCACTGTTCCTTAAGCACTTGGGTCAATAGTAGGAGGCATGATAATGGCAGCAGTGTTTTATTGTATTACAGTATTAACTTGAGCATGTTTTCTGAAAGTAGCAGGGGAAATCCCTCCAGGTTCATTGGACTGCCCAGTTCAGCTCATTCACCTTTACACCTTACTGACAATTGAAGCAACTCTACCAAGTCTAACTCACTTCAGCCTATTTTCTTCCTCTATGAAAAAAAAATACAGTTTTAAGCAAGTTTCATACAAGGTTACTCTTGCTTTTTGCAAAGTTGTAGTTTAGATTTTGCTTCTTGTCTCCTTATTTACTCTGTGTTAGTCTTGAACTTGAAAAGCCGAAAAAAAAGGAGAAGAAACTGAGAAAGTGTTGTGGTTACAGATTTAAACAAATCCAGGATGGCTGGAAAGAAAATAAAACCCCAACCTGCTGCAAGGAAGTGTTTGTCTGTGTCAACAATATGTTGCTGATATTCACTGAATGGCAAATATCTCTGTTATGTTTTCTTGTTTACACTCCTTCGCTCTCTCCGATTTTGTTTCTGTAAGAACCACAAGTACATTTCAGCACACTGTTAAAGGGGCCAGACCCCACCAGGCTGAGTCAAGCTGCAGAGAAGCTGCTGGTGGGAGCCACTGCACTGCTCCACAGCGAGCAGCCCAGGGCTGCTGGGCCACTTCCAGCCCTGCCTCTGCCATCCCCGGGCAGCAGACTGACCCCTCCCCGTCCCCACACCTCCCTGGGACACCTTCTATCACAGCAAGCCCCTCCTCTGATCAGCCAGTCTACTGAAGCCGTGCTGTGGGACCTCATGTGCACTGCTCCTGGAAGACATCCAGCTCAAGACTGCAGTTTAAAATACATTGATTTTTTTTTTCTCCTAGATGCCAGCCCTCCCTGGTTAATCCCTGAGCCATTACAGTCTCTTTCTGGATCACAGAGCAGCAGGAGCAACACAAGCTTCCCACGGGAGGTTCTGCCTCCAGCCTGTACCTGTTGGTCCAGCAGCAGCAGAGGTGGTGGCCAGGAGCAGTGGGACACAACCACAACTTGTGCCCATGGCCAGGCCCCCACTTCACCCAACCCTGAGCTGATGTCTCCATCACCCCCATGACACCTGCACTGCACGGGCTGCCTCAGCCCTCCTGACAGCTTGGGGAGAGAGGGAAGACCCAAACGCCAGGTCAAAACCCACAATAACCTCTGTGAGCCATGCTGATTTCATCTCCTGACCTCACAAAGCCCCTTCCACCACAGAGGTCCCCACGGGCACGGGAGGGAGGGGTGGGAAATCCCCTCAGCAGGAAATCTGTCCAGCTGCTGTCCCTGTGTCCTGGCAGAGGCAGGATTTGCATCACCAAGTGGTATTTTTGAGCAGCAGGGTAACAGTTCTGCACTATTGTTTCTAAGCATCTATCTCAAACTTTTAAGCTGATGAAGATCACATTCAAAGGACGATGAAATAAGCAGCCAAGGTGAATATTGGGTAGAGACAAAGGCCAGCACCCAAAAGCCACCCTTGGCAGCTCCTGAGCAGCACTATTCATGCTTTGCTAGAATGAACTGCAAGTCCTATGTTCAAGCAACTTTAATCAAGTTTTGCTTCAGTTACTCATTGAGCTGGAGTTAGACTAATCTAACAAGCAGATTTGACAGCATTGGTTTCCAACAGATAACAGCATTTTTTGTCTATGCAATAACTCTAATCCAAAACTCTGCAGGCTTTCCAGTCTGCCATGACAAAAGGGGAAAGAATCAACTGTCACTCGAGTCTGACCAAAAAAGCCCAGAGCAAGGTCCTTCTGACATGAGCATGCACACAGCCTTGGCTGCTTACAACCCCCCACCTGCAGAGGATCACCCTCGTGAGAGGGAGTTTTGTTTGGCAAGATGGATCAGATTCACTGATGGTGACAAGAATTACCTGGAAACAGGAACATCTGTCAGTAGGAAAGGAAGCTGGCATTACTCACTGGATTAGAATTTGTTATCTTTTGGGCCATTTTGATGTTCACTGATGTAAAACCAGACAGAACCAACTACTGGAACATCTGACAGTATCAGTTTAAAGAGAGGAGAAAATAAATGATACTCCTCCTGCCCATCCAGCCCGTTTGACAGCCCAGCTGTGGGTGGCACTGTGCACCAGCGTTCACTTCTGTTAGTCTCCTACCACAGGATCCATTTGGGAGGCAGTGGTATGAACATCAGTATGGGATCTCCTCGCTCTGCTCACACACACAAGGTGGCTGCACTGATGGTGTAAAGAACACCAGGATTACCCCAGAGACACACGTCCAGTGAATGGCCACCAGAGTGCAGCTGCAGAGGGTGGCACTTGGCATTGCTCTTCCCTCCTGCACAGCCCCACCACAGAGGATTCACCTGTTTATCCCAGGATAATCTAAAAACCACTTCACAAACACCTCTGCACATCAGTCTCCTCCCAGCCAGTGAAAAGCACACCCAGCCAGCACCTTCTGGAGAGTAAGGTGAGCAGGTCAAAATTTACAGCTGTCCCTAGGACGAGTGGAGGCAGCACATGTGCTTCAGGAACAAGAGCCTTGTTAGTTAATTTCTGGCTTTCTGAGCTACAGTACCAGGAGTGTCTCAGTTTCCTTTGAACATCTGCAAGTGCTTGAGCTGCTCCATGTGTGCTGATGTGAGGTGGCCAGCACAAGGCATGGCCTAACCAAATCAGCCTGTTGTCCTGATTTTCTCATGCTTGCCCAGATTTTGAAACACAGCCTTAGGAAGGGCAGAGACAGACAGCCTGTCTAAATCCTCATATACTTTTCTGCTAGAGAACTTGAAGGAGCATGTGCCAACCCCTCTCCACCTGCTTGTTGCAGGAAAACATTTGGGTTAAACGGAAGGCTTGACGTATCTAACAAGTCTCCCTCACCGTGTCTTGCTGTAGTTGTCAGTACCCCCATCTTTCCCCTACTGCTTTCTCTCCAGACTGCGTGTGAATTTTCTCTCCTTTCCCTCCATCTGTACTTCTATATTTGTCCTTTTTTGCCTCTCCCCTCAATCTCCTGCTCCAGCTGAGCAGGGGGTGACCTGCTCATGGTGGTGCCAACGTTCTCCTCGTCAGTGCTCCCCACAGCAGTGCAGGGAGCTGTGAGAGTGGAAACAAGGGGTCTGACATGAAATTAGAGTCAAGATCTCCCCTTCATACCATGTTTGGAGACCCTACTGCAGTCTCAGCCACTGAGAAGGGACGTGGCATCAGGGTTCTGGGGGCAACAGCAAGATGCAGAGAGGGCCTGCCCTGTAGTTCCTCCCCAGCCCATCCCATGTCACTGGGTTCCGAGCTGCTCAGCTGACATGCACACAACCTGTCGTGTTGCTGATCCGCTGGCTGCAGCCAAAGCCTTCTCTGCTTCCAACCTGTTATTTTGCTCTTCTGGCAATCGTGACATCCACGTGCAGGACTGTCACCCCCAGCCCTGGCAATGCTGCAGCAAGGGCTGGTTGCAGGTTATGGGAGGTGGTGAAAAAGAGCATGCTGCTGCTGCTGCGAAGTCAGGAATGGGGCCAGGCTCCAAAAGGCTGAGCCAGCCCATATGCTTTAACAGCCTGCACCCCCACCACAACATTTACCAGATGTTCAAGTGCACATCTTTGATTCATCCCATCCTAAAAGTTGAAAACATTTAAAAATGAAGAAGCAAGCACAGGCTATCACCCACTTAAAAAAATGAGTGTTTGGAGATGAGGCTTTACTTCAAGATCACCAAAACAATAGGAGGGGGGTGTGTGGATATGGGACAGGGGACCCCACAAAATAGTTCAAATCAGAAACCCAACCTTAGCCAGTCTAAAATTTAAGTAAATGTCTTCAAAAGAAGAGAAACTGGAGGGAAAGAAAATGCATGGGCAGAACCTCACCTCCTTCCCTCAACCCACACTCCGCCTGCAGGAGCCAGGCTGGGACCCCTGCCTGCCCCCCACGCAGGAGCTGTGCTTTAAAGAACAGCTTCGTCAGGACTCCAAGTATCAGCACTGCCTATCTCCAAACCCTCCTTTGCAGCGGCCAGTTTGGAACTGGAGAGGGGCCCAGCTGTGCCCCCAGGACTGGGCTGTCACCCCCGGGCACCGCGGCAGCCTGGCCGCACCGCCGCGTCCTGCCTGCCCCCGGGGAAAACCTCCTCCAGAGAGAACACGGCTCTCCCGCCAGCCTCAACAGCACCTAAATCTGAGCAAGGGGAGGAAACGTCGGGCAGTGTCCATGGTGTGACTCTGCCGAGGGCAGGGGCTGCTCCCGTGTGAGCAGCTGCACGGGCCACACCCCCTCGCTCCAGCCGAGCTGCCTTCTCCTGTTCTTTTTTGTGCCAGCTACAGGCACTTACCTTCTGAGCAGTGTTTGGAGCGTGCAATGCATCTGGTGTCTCAAAAGCCATTCCTCCCTCAGTTCCTCCTCTTTTGGAGACAATCATCCCTCCCCAGCTCTGAGGAGTCCCTCCAGATGTGCACGGCACGGGAGCCACTCAGCAGCCCTGCGAAGACCATCTCTGCATCTGCCTAACCTGTTCTATCAGGCACCTCCCGTGCTGAGGACCATTAACCTGCACACAACAGCTTGATGAATTAATGCTTATATAGACACAGTTGGCAGCTTCTAATTAAATAATTATGGCTAAGCAGCTGCGGAGAAGTTGTGATGTTCCACTGGAAGGCCAGATGTCAATTTTATTGGTCCTCAAAGTTTCAAATGAAAGGCTGGGGGAATTTGGGAAGGGGGTGCTTTTGCTCCAGTGCACTGGGTAGGTACCATGCCTGCTCTCAGGCTGGCTGGCTGCAGCCAGACCCCCATGTGCATGGCTGGAGAACCTCTGAGCCCCCAGCAGCTCTGGCACAGCAAGCAGTGAATGGCACTGATCATAACAGAACAATTTGGATCAAGATAAAGAGAGTGATTTGGCCTCATGGTTGTTGCTTTAGCTTTCACTCAGGGAGGCAAAAATTTACTTCTGAAACTGTATCAGTGTCAAAAACCCACCAAAGAGATGGTGGGAGCCAAATGCAAAGCCAGTTAAACTGGGTAAGAATCTTTCCAGGAACTTTTAACTAGATTGGGCTTTCCCTGCACTGGTGAGAGGTTTTGTGACACCTACCACAGACTGTCACTCCCCAAATTCATAAGGTACCTCTCATCTCAGGACCTAACCTAGCTTAGAGAAGCAGAAGCAATGAGCGCTCCTTGAGGGTAAAAATTTTAGTAATATGAAAACCAGGAGTCTGTGTTTGCTAACTCATGCAAAACCTACATTCATCCTCTCTTCCACAGACAAACCATTGTGCCTACAGGAACCTTGTGCCTATGAGGAACTTAGATTTTTTTTTTTCTGATTTTAAATATAAATGCAAACACAAGTTATTCTAAACCATTCCTTTAACCACATTAATTCTCCTGTAACTTGCACAAGACACTGTGATTGCAAGCAGAAGAAGCCTAATAATAGAAATCATCCATCCCTGTCAGAATATAAGCAGATCCATGACCTTAGAACCATTTTGCTAAGAAATCCAGCTAAAAAACTAATTTTGAGAGAATCTGTGCATGTCAAAAATACAGATGGTTTCTCAGGATGCTAACTTAAGCATCATTACATAAGCAGATTAGGGCTGCCTGTTGAGCCCAGCCACACGAGTAGATGGCGCTGAATCCAGCATTCCACACAAACTATTCCCTTCCTGATCCATCTTCCATCTCAAACTTTTGTCAGCTCTGCAGGCTGGCGAGCTCTGAGCTCAGTGGGCAGCACTGTGCCTGTGCCAGCCCAGCCTTGTCCTTCCTCCCCCAGCCCACTGCCCAGAGCAGAGCCTGCCTACAGCCCCTTGCTGCAAAGGGGATGGGGAAATGGTCCCTCCTGCACCCTCCTGGAACAAAAATGGAGGAAAACGGCCTCATCAACCTCTACACATTCAAGCACAGCAGCTGTGGAATGATTTTCTGGTACAGAACTGTAGAACTGAAATCACCCTCGTGTCACCATTGGTAACAGTGCCTCTACCCAAAATCAGCTTAGGAAGTTAATAGTCCTGCCCGAGCCAGCAGCTAAAACTGCCACGATGGTCTGATCTGGTGTCGGGGTACGCAGGGCAGACACTTCTCCCTAGGAGGACAGTTTGGTTTCCATAGGTGTGCTGCACCCCAGGGCACAGCAACCTGCCTCTCCCTGCTCTGCCCCCTCCCTCCCGAGCCCATCCGCTGGCTCTGAGGAGGCCCCTGCCCAAAAGCAGCCAGGGGGATGGGGTTTTGTCATCCCTCCCCCGCGTGTAAGCGTGTCAGGTCTGTTGATAGATGGCCTGGCTGACTGTGCTTGACTATTCTCAAGCAGCTACCACCTTTGCAAACTGAATCCCGTTGGAAGATTTTCTGTAACTAAACCTGTGGTGTGTTTGCAAGGGTTCCCCTGCGTCCCCACGTCTTGGGGGAGGCCGTGGGGTGGCTGATGGACACAGCCAGACAGCAGCACCCTCAGGCCAGGGACGGGGCTTCTGGCAGTCTGTGCTGCCACCTAGCCAGGACCAACCCGTCGGGCTCAGCCCTGCCTTACATTCTGAAAGCTTAAACCCAGCCGTATCCCCTCAGATCTAAATAAAGCCTCGGTCCGCAGCAGACACGAGGAAATCTCTGCTCTGTGCTTTGAGAGTTGTACAGTCAAGGAGGAGAGCAGCTGAAAGCAGGTAGCTGGGTTTCCCTCAGGGACGTCTCGTACTTACGGTAGAAGACGTATTCAGTGTAGCTGGACCAGACCTTGTCCTCTGTGTACTGGTTGACAAAGGAAGCTGTCACCGAGGAGTTGCAGGCCACCATATGGAATCCACACTCGGACAACATGTCAAAAGCCCTCTCCAGGTGCTTGAACTTGAGATAAAACCTGGAGGTGTACCTTTCTGGAGCCCGGTCAGGGTCTCTGCTTTCGTTCAAACTCTCTCCAAAGACCTCTTTGACCAGAGCAATCCTCCCACAAACCAAAATCCTCGGGACCCTCCTGAATTTGGCATCAGCTTGGCTCTCTCTGCCAATGGTGCACGACCCCCGGTAGCCGATGGTGATGAACCCCCACTTCCGGTCGGGCGGCAGGAGCGACGAGGGTGGGCATATTCTGGTGTCACTGCCCTGGGACACCTCTTCATAGTCACTGTGGCAATAGTCGTCGGGGCTTTGCTTGCTGTCATCAGGAGTCAGGAGTTTGACCAGGTCTGGGAGCTGGAAGTACTCGGCCTCCCTCTTGAGCCTCCCCTTCTCTGGGAAGTGGTCAGGCAGAACCACTTGCTTGTCCCTGAGATAGTCCAGAATGTATCTGAAAAGGAAACCATCTCTGTCGATGAAGAATCTTCCCTTGGAGTCCTTGGCCAGGTCGTTGGCTGTGTCTCTCTTTGGGGTGAACATTTTCCACAGCAGGGAGTGAGGGGTGCCAACTAAGGTGGAGTGGCGAGTGAAGTAAACCTGGCCGCCCACATTTAGCTCCACCACCTCTGGGAAGGAGTGCAGCCCCGTGCCCTGCTCTCGAGGAGGAAGGTAAGTCCTGCAGTTGCCACTTAGAGCCATTGTACTCTAAAACAGGAATCGGCAGCACGAAGCAGCAGGACTATCAATCACATCCAAGTGCAGAATAAGGCTCCCGACATGAAGAAGAAACCAGGGGGCAAGGGGAAGTGAGGAAAAAAAAAAAAAAACAGCCAAAAGATTTGTTTAAAAAAAAAAAATCTGAATTGTCCAGGAGTGACAGTGTGGCAGAAGTGGGTTATACCCTAAGCCACAGAGGCTGGAGAGAATCACTTCACGAAATGCAAACACATCATTAGATCTTCCCACAAAGCCATCAAAATCAAGGTCAAGCCAAGCCTATGGTCATTCACAGGTCTGTCAAAAGGGAAAAAAAAAAGTAAGACATAAATTAGCCTTTTAAGCATCACAGAAGCTGCAACAGAGAAAATCAGATCAGGTTAGAAAGCCAAGCTGGATCTCCTGCTAAATACAGCTTTTTTTTTTTTTTGCAACTTCTACGCTTCTTTTTTACAAGTACTAATCAATAGAAGCACTACCTATGACTCTACTGTTTTAAAGAAAAGACATACTTCATCTTTAAAGAGACATCTGGTACAGACATGCACACGAGGGAACAGGAACAGCGAGTCTTACCTTGGTTACCATGAATGCATAGCTCTTGCAAAGGAAAGCAAGATTCCCAGCCACTCAGAGCACACGCACAGGCACACAGAGTCCGGTTAGGATGGAATCCGATCCCAGCAAGGGACAGCAAAGGCAGGAAAAGTGCTCTCGGCAACATCCGTGTAGATCTCACGAGTTAAACCGAGTCACAGGAAAGTTAACCGTGGCAGGCGACGAGAGAAACCAACGCACGCAGCACGATGGGGGAGAGGGGAGATAAATAACCCGCAACAACCCCCCCGGAATGGATCCGCTCGGGGCCGGGGGAGCGCGGGGCGCGTTTCGGCTGCCTCAG
>NW_008619601.1:0-13753 GCF_000691845.1 Merops nubicus | reverse complement strand
GTGAAAAATTTCTTCCTAATTTCTAATGCATTTCTATCCTCTTCCAGTTTGAACCCATTACCCCTCATCCTACCACCACAAGCCCTTGTAAAAAGTCCTTCCCCAGCTTTCTTATAAGCCTCCTTCAGATACTGGAAGGCCACAATAACTTCTCCCCATACTCTTTTCTTCAAGCATCATGTGAGATTTAGATATTGGTAATGAATTCACAAGGATAAAAATTCTCACATGCTGCAAAATTCTTGAGCATCATACCAGTAATCAATGTATAGAAACACTAGAAGGAAAGAGGAAGAAAACAGCTTGATGATACCAGGGATCATTGCCATGATTTGGGATTAGCCTTTGAACTTTGGTGTTAGCATTTTGGGTTATGTCTGCACTCCTCTTAACATTTAGAAGACATACTCGGTAAAAAGAACATTGGAAATCATACAGTCAGAGAATAAGGAGAATGTTACCTTCTACTACTGAACCAGAGGAACAGACAAAGGCAGCCAAAACTTATTTGCATGCTTATAGCCTAATATCACTGAATTGGGGTGAATAAAACTAATGGTGTATCTTTGCTCCATCTCCAAGAGACAAAGCAACTGTACTTACACCCTGTGCAAGCAGCCATCCTAACAAACATCAGAACTACATATCTTGATAATTGCTACAATAAATTGGTAAATTCAAGTGAGAGAAAATAAGTGTTGCCAAAGTTAAAAAAAAATGATACATCCCATTAAAGCCATAAATAGTCATAGATCCAAGTATGATTTCATAAATCAGCAAGTGACACTGCTTGTGAAAAATAGATATTTCCTAGGAGCAGGGTTACTTTGTTTAGAAACCAAAATTACTGCCATTTTTTCCAGCTACTGGAATAGGAAAAGTAAAATTTAGTGTTCAAAGGCAAAAGTCAGTTTCCTCACCACTTTTCACTGATTCTGGGTGCCCAAAAAATTCTTCTGAGGTTGACCAGCCAACCTAAAATCATCTGATATGGGTCTTCAAATATTTCAACACAAATGCTGTCAGAGAAGCATCCTTCCACCCTTTTAAAATTATTAATATATTATCTTACAGATGGGAATTGGCAGCATACCAGGTTAGAAAAAAAAGGAATGAAGAGGCAGTTTTTGCTCTTTTTTTTTTCAGACAAGAGATTTTAACATTTTCAGAGGAAGATGAGAAAAAAGAGGCACAGACAGAACAGTAACATTGAAAACAGTGCTGAGGACTTATTTACTTGGGAGGTAAAAAGCTGCTGATAAAAACCTTTCAGTGATGCCTCTCAGCTGGGTGTGCCAAACTGTAGCATAGTTGCTCCTAGTGTGATAATTGTGACTGCTAATGCTCTCAGTCAGATCACAAGACTGAAGGATATTATAAACACTACTTAACCCACACCATGAAAGTGAATGAGACCTGAATCCGTTCAATTAGCACACAGGAACAAGGCTTACTAATGAAGTAAGCTACCCTCACATTGCAGGAGTGCGTCGCTGGACAGCTCTCTTGCTTTTCAATTTATAGTCCTGTCACAATGTAACCTGAAGGTAATTTCAGTAGAAAATACAAACCTATCTCCTACTGCTTGCATTCAAATCTCATCTTCACTCAACAAGCAGCAACTCCCCACCGTGACCTTACTATTTACACCTGGAGGCACAGCGCTTCCAGCTGAGAGCCACCAAATGAACTGATAGTTTTCCTAGATACAAACAAGTATAAATGGTTCTGAGTTTGCTGTGGAGATGGTATTTCAATTTTACTACATGCATCACTCCAATACACTAGATGACCCTGAGTAAGGACAGAAGATGAGGGAAGGGAGAACAAACAAGTTGGATTAGTATAGGATAAAGTATTATCAGAATCGTTTTTGCAGGAGCTGCAGTTGTACAAATGGTTAAACCAACTAATTACGTTCCCCACTTCCACAAGTCTTAATGCAATTCCTAATGATTTACATTCTCTTATACTCATACATATTAGATGCTTTAAAAGTAATATTCTGAAAGTTTAATATTCATATGTATTGTTTCCATATAGGCCAAAAAGCATTTTCCTAAGAATGAGGCATTCACTCCCCTTCTCCCTCGCAGCAGCTATGTGAACCCACGTAAGTTCACAACAAGTCCCTGGGAAAATGGGAACAGCAAAGGTGAGGCTCTCAAAGCAGCATGGTAAATGTGATTCCAGAGCAAATGTGTATCACTCTCCACAGTTCTCTACCATGTTAACACATGATTTTACATGTAATTTTAACTTGTAACATGGGTAACACACCACATTCTGTGCTGTATCTGCAGGTAAAGGCTCCATCAACAAGGCTGCCTGACTACTACTGAAGTCATCTGGAACTCAAAATCTTTTCCATAAAGAAAAATGCAAACATTCCCCTTACTAAATAGGAGAAATGAAAACTACCAAAAAGCACTGTGAATTTCATGTGAACACATGACCTCCTCTGAGCCTCTTCTCTGAGCCTGGCTCTGTATCTCCTACAGCTTCCTAAGAGGTCAGTGAAAGATCATCAGCTTGAGGCACTCAGCGACTTTGCCTCTCACACTGCATCACAGGAAACAAAATGTATCATAACATTAAAACACTTTTTTAGAAGAAACCTCTACTGTCTCTAAGCAATCAAATCACCAGGTTTTCCCTCCTGCTGTTGCTCATATCCTATACAGTGGAAAGACAAGAAATGTACCCAGATGAATGGGTTTTGCACTTGATGGCGATGTGAGTGTTCTGAAAGTGTACTAAATCCCTTAAAAGATAATTAAGCACCAAATGAACCATTTAAAAATTCAACACTACCATTAGAACAAATTAAATTAAGGCAAGATTAACATATTAAGTTTGTTCAACCAAAAACCAGATTATTTCACATAGTTCCTTTTTAGCTATATGCAAGATATTTTTCAAAACGTGTCTTTAAAGATGGGTCAACAAATAAATGCAAATAAACAAATGAGATAATTGGGTAACTTATATTCAAAGTATAATGGTGAACTAGCTCCTTATTTTTTCCTCTACAGTAACGAAGATGCTCAGTGTCCATATTTCTGCTAATAAAAATTAACATTTTTCACACTCTAACGTATTCTATTACCCAGTTTAGAAAGCTGTGTCCCTTGTGATCAGCACCTGTATTTTAACTGCCAATTCTTGTGGGGGACAAGTGATTAAGGGGGAAATTTCCACAGTATTCCTTAAATATCTAGAAAGTCTATTTTAGTGATAGTCTATTTTACTATGTGACATACTTGCGACCTTTATCTTAAGGAGGACAGCAGGATCTAGGTAGCTTAAAAGACTTCAGTACAGTGGATTTCTGTCTGTACATTACTCAAACCAGGAACTACCAAATGTGGGGTCATTATACAGGGCTGTAGGTTAAATTTAGATGTTTGTGTTATTTGCAGAAATAGTCCAATTTTTCAGTTTAAAAAAATTCCCAACATTTTCAGATACACAATTTGTACAGCCTACAGCTGAAAATAACTTCAGTTTTAATTAAATAGAGGAGGAAACTCTTCACTGAGAACTGGCATCTGTGACATCAGCAATCATGGTGGTGATGAACAGGTAGTGCTTGCTAGTAGAGTATTTATGGGTTCACTTTTCACTCGACACTGGTTTGGTTTGGGTTTTTTTTCATTTTTACTAGGCAATCAAGTACAAAATTCCTATAGCGAGCTAATTAGGGCCATCGTTTAATTTAGTCACCTACCAAATACTTAGGAAATAATTAGCTCACATTTTTTATAACAGTACAAGTCAATAATGATGATACATTTATCTTGAGACAAAAGTTCAGAATTGTAAAAAAAGACACAAATGTTAGAAAGAAACCCCTCAGTGTTTCCAATATTCCAAATGTTTCAAAACATTTGGGTTTATTCATTTCACCAAAATATAATACTGAATATCTTTATATGAAATTCCTAATAAAACAGATTCCCCTGAGATGATTATTCTGGGATGATCAGCAAAGGTTTTAAATTACAAAAATGCCTGACAGACCAATTTTTCAGTGTCACTATTTCTCTTATTCAATAACCAGCTACTGTATCCTGCATTTACAGTTGTCTCCCAAAATCTCTATCCTTTTCATACACAACTTCAGTGTATAAACTGAACAGGAACTCAAAAACCAGGCAAAACAAAGGCTGAAGATTTCAGTTCCAAGTCTGAACAGCAGTTCATGCTGTTGATGATGACTAAGAGTGGCTGCTGATGTGCCTTGTCCACATCAGTATATAAAGTGAAGAATGGAGAATAGAGTAACAGTTCCTGAAGCTGCAAACTTCCCAGTAAAAACTGACTAACATGTCACTGTAGAGAACATTTACATTTCAAAGGCACTGCAAGATCATCTTTTCAAGGAAGCTGGACATGGCATTTTATTGCTGACTGACACAGCCTTCACATTTAACATGACTTATGCTTCTGTTTATGCTACTTGAAAACCTAATTATCCAACTGAGTCATTCTAACCAAGTTTGAAAGCTACCTTAAATTGAATTTGACTGGTATATCAAAACTTCACCTCATTTTCAATTCAGTAATTAAGCCATAATGATATTATACATTACTTTAAATTGTGTCTGGAAAATCAAGGAGCGTATCAATAGAATAAAGGCAAGCACCTTTCAAATTTTCTACTTAATTCTTCAGTATTTATTAAGCAGCAGAGAGAATAATGCAGATAAACAGATGGCAATTTTTATGAAAGAAAATTAACAGTCTCTTTAAAAACACCTGAGGGCTCTGGTTGGGGTGGTTCCACCTTCTTGAGAATGCCTTGTCATAGCCACAAACTCCTTGAGCAGGAATCTGAAAGTTCTATTTCTTTGTAGTTTGATATAACATATTTCTCTGTGCTATAAGCTGTTGCAAATTCACAATTAACAGCTCTTCTCTGTAGTAGTGAGTATTCACACAGACACTGAAAGGCCAGAAGCAAGCATAACACCTATTCTCTCTGGCTCATACAATATCTATAAGCAATAATAACAAATTAGAATCTCCTAATCAACATCTCTAGTCTGCCACCAGCAGCACACTACACACAACAGTTCTGACAGCAGCCTATGCACTCCAGAAGACCTAAGAGAAGAAGTCATAAAGGCTAAAAAACTATGCAGGCTTCTTTGTACAACTGTTTACCATCATTCATGTTTCATATCCTTTCACAAACAATTGGACAACCAAAAGAGTGGACAGTGGGATCAAGTCTGACCTCATATGGTCATTATGTTCAGATTCCTTTTTCTTCTTTGACTTCCACTCTAAGCTCTACCTATGTTCTGCTCCCACACCTCTTTTTCAGATCTAGGTTTTTCCAGCTACTAGTATTTCTTTTTCTTTAATTAATGGTAGCATGCTATAGGTGATGACCACTTTAGGACTAATTTCACTGGGAGCAGAATTAGGCTAACCACCTTTGTATTCCCATCTATGTAGGTTTTACCACCTTTGTACTCCCATCCGTGTAGGTTTTTTTGGGGTTTTTTTTGGTTGGGGGGGGGGGAGGCTTGTTTTTGTGGTTTGTTTTATTGTTCGGTTTAGGGCTTTGGGGGGGGGGGAATGTTTTAGAGTGTTTTGTTTTTTTTAACAAACTACCCATTATTAGGAACTACAAACTGAACTTCAGGAACTCTCTTTCAATGCTCAGGAGACATATCTCCTCCCCCATCCTAAGAGAAGCTCATGCACAGATTTGTTGGGAAGGGAAGGTAAACTGCTACAGATATTCAGAAACCACATTAATTAACAGCATATGCCATATATCACTGTCTTTGGCAGGTATCACATTATGAAGCTCCTAGGTTTTACAAGGAACTGAAATACTGTTACACTCCACTACTTCAGGACATAGCCAAAAATACTGACAAGACTTGAAAGACATGCAGCATGCCTAAACTATCCCTTAATGAATAATTCAAATCTTTTGAAGAGACAGGACATAAATCAGTCATTTTTTTCATTGAGGTAGTTGACAATACATCCCCTGGATGCCAAAACCTCCTCCTTAGAAGTGATTAGACTTCCTCATATCTCTGCAAGGTCAAGCACATTGAGAAAGATCTATTGGACTACAGGTACTCATGATGTCAAATTGGTAAAATTGAAACAAGTGTCCTGTGGCCTATTTCTCTTTCTGCCTTCATGAGAAAGGGTTTCTATTGCCAGAGATTCCTTTTTCATCTCATCCTCGCTCTGAAGTTCACTACATCTTTGTCAAGGCTATCAATGCTGGAGCAGGAGTGTAAAATTAGGAGCAGCATCTTGACTTCTAGCTTAGGCTTTTGAGGTAGCCATACAGAAACACTTAGCATTATAATTTTAAGCCTGCATCTTAGACACTGAAGAACAGAGTGCAAAGCAACAAAATGCTTTGAGAATTCCCAATATGGACTGCACTTCAGTCACTGCTGGGCAGCAGCAGAAGAACACACAAGATGTGACTAAGCCATACAGGTGCTGCTTAAGGCAAAACCTCTCCTGCTTTGGTACAGGTGACATGAACACCCGCTTTGTGAATGTGCACCTAGATGAGGGAGACCATCATTAGATCTGCTCCAGTTTTTTGTAGACCTGGCTAACATTTGGTATAGGTAGTCAGACATAACAGCACCCATGCCCAAGCCAAAAAAGAGCGTGCCTAAGAGGTTCACATGCTTTCTTATTTAACAGCCAAAGGTGACAGCTCTTAGCCTAACAGAGGTCAGGGTGGTAGAGCAGGAGCCAAATACGAGCAGGGCGTGAGGTTTTCTTTGCCAGGCATCAAATTTGAAGATTTGTAAACAAAGTGTGATCTCAAGAGAAGAACAAGGAAGGAAGCACACCCACCCAGGATCCAATCCCTTCCCTATAAAGTAGCAGAGTCCGAGGCAGAACAGCAACAGCAATTTCTCCCACAAATCAACAGAAATTCAGCTGAAGATCCAGACCATTGGGCCAGAGACACTGGCCTCAAAAGCAGCTTCTGGGTTGTCTTCATATCTCACTCAAAAACTACCAGCTGACTGTGCAGCTGTTCCAAAAGTTATTACAAGAGATTGATTCTGGCACAATACTGCCTACACATGAACATTATTTTTGGAATAAGAGCTGGAAAACGTTGAAAAGATAACAGATATTGTTCACAGTGTACAGGAGATCTACAAAAATACAATACAGTTGAGAAAATTCATATTAAGACTCAAACTAAAAAGTTACCACCTTTCACTTCAAAAAGTGACAGCACTTGTTAACAGTGTAAGGGACCAGAAGCACAGCTGGATAGAATTAGCACAGCTGAGGGTTTTATGACCAAGAAGGAAGCTAAAGCAGCAAGGCAGATTACTCAGAGGTACTTGCAGAGTGCACTGCGAGTGCCTAGGAAGCCAGAACTCTGCCAAACTGGTTTTTATTGATAGGTCATGATCAAATGGTTCACTACAAAGCTGCCTGCAGTGCACACCAGCAAGACCAGTACTCTCTTCAGTCATGAAAATATGAATAAGGAAGAATTTGGGTTTAAAAAGCAAAACAAGCTGACACGTAAGCATAAGGCGGCTCCTTTTTTTGTAAGCAAGGATCCAGAAAAAAATCCAAAATTAGAACATTCAGTAAGCTTACAGACAGTTAGATTGCAATTACTTCATTAATTTAGAAATACAACACCAATTCTTTTAAAGACAAAATGAAATTAGAAGACAGTACTTCGACACAATTAGCACAGCTACTTAGTACCAGAAAAGGGTGTTCTCTCTTTCTGTGTATACAATTGTGAGCATCAAGGAACTTACTCAAGCACCAAGAAAAGAAAAGAAGGAAGACAGAAGCTGAGGAAACAGATGTTGCAAGATAGCTCTAAGTGCAAAAGAGACTTCAAACTGGGACTCTGCCCCATGAGTTTTATTCAGAAGCCATTACGAAGAAGGCAAGTGTTACAGACCAACAAAAAAATAGCTGTTTTAAAATGTTAAAATTATTAAAGTGTTAAATAATTACTTTCCCCGTCCTCTCAGCATCATTTGTTTTATTTATATTATGTGCAGAGACATTAACGGCAATAAGCTCATTGCAAGAGTACAGTGGTAATTAAGGGGTTAAGATTCAGAAAAAAAAAACTGTGCACTACAGCGGTGGTATTGGATAGTGAGTTTTTCTTCTCCTCTTTTCACTGATTTTCATACAGAGCTGTGTTCAATGTTAGCTGATTCAGCATGGGTCAACCATTCTTGCAGGTCTTTCCCATTAAATCAGTCCCCCTTTTCTCAACAACCGGTGGAAGGTGATGCCAATCCAAATGAAGCAATTATGTCAGAAATCAAGCCAAACCATTTTCATTTTTATTCCCTATAACAGACTTTTAAGTGTGATTAATCAAATCAACCTTCCCTTTCCAGGCAGAGCTGTAATTGTTAAGTGCAAATTAAAGCACATTATATATGACATATGATACTTAATCTGAAGACAAATTTTTATTAAGGTTTCAGTCAAACTTTGTTAAGTGAGTTAAAGATACCCACTGAATATATCTTAACATTACGTACATGCCCTACGGGAAAAGAAAAAATACTGCAAAATTGCTTCAAGCCCCACAGGTAATCAAATGATTACCAAAATCAAAAAAGCTTGACAAAAAAAAACAAATAATAACAGTAATAAGAATATGTAGAATATCTCCACAGATTCTACCCCACAGTTTAAAATGGGGTAGCAGATAACTATAATTAATGATAGTAACAGAACACAAGATAATGATTAAAAAAACCAAACCTAGGATCTCAAACCAAATTCTTTTTCAGTATAATGCACAGCAATCCTTCACAAGAATAACACAGAAGTGCAATCACTACAGGAGGGAGTTGATAGAACTTCTATGATTTTTAACAATTGACCACTGCTGTGAAATCCATTACTACCACTGCCCTCTGAGCAAACAGGGGCAAGGAAATTACCCCAGTAAAGAATTTAAAGGATGAGGGTTGATATTCAATACCCCAAGGTTTATTTTGCCTTCTTAATTTTGCATCTATTGATAACTGAATCAATGCTTTCTGATGTGATTAAATACAATTCTTTGTCATACTATCTGTGTAAATCACTCTGACTCTATTTCATTAAAAAAAGCTGGAGCAGAACAATATTGTCCCAGGAATGCAAACAGGAAGAATCAGCCTGCAGAACCTCTGCAAACCTTTCACAAGCTATCTGAAAAAAAATCTGAAAATAAATGCATATCACATGGGATATCACTTTTGTAGGTTTTGTTGCCTACATAATCATAACTTGGAATATCACTTTAGTTCAGAAAGAAATAAAAAACCCACAATGAACAAAACATTTGGGGACACAGTAATAGAATCCATCTTCAGTGCTGAATAATCAAAAACATATTAAAGGATGTACAATTATGAAGAGTTAATTACTTTTAGAATAGTGGTTTTGCCTATGAATAATCACCCACAGGAGGGGTTTGCCCCACCCCCAATAGACTTTATTGTTTAGGTAACAAAACAGCTAGCAATATCTGTATTAATAATGAAACCTTGTAATATATTTATATATAAAAATAAACACAACTATTCAGTGTCCTGTGCATTTCTGAAACACACTATCAGCCCTCTTCAAAAGTCTTACCTGGAGCAACTACACGGTTGTGTATCCCAGGAAAAAGTGTGTTGTATCAGATTACTGGTATTCACATTACCAGCCATCCATTTAGAATGTAATCACAAAAGTAAAATAATTTAAATTAGGTGTGACCTTGTACACCAAGCTGATTTCAAGTCTGTCAACTCCCCCAGTTTAATGTGAATTAAGGCAGAATGGAAAGGGTTGTCAATATCTAAAATCAATTCTGGAAAGATTCTGAAGTACAACTCATGTAACTATGCCATAGAACCCATGATGGAACAAGAGAACTTGGCCTCTGGCAAACGTGCTTTCTTTATCCCCTAAATGTCCACAGCCCAGCCCCCTGCGTCAGCTTTGCTCTCACACAGCCTGGGACATCCCCACTGGTGGGTGTACCCTGGCCCCACACATCCCACACGGACCCAGCAAGTCTGTGATGAGCAGACAGCTATGGAACTGGATGTAAGCTCAGCTCCTCCCACAGCAGGGAAAAAGTGCCTGTCTGTCTCCCACTTTCAACACTCACAGAACAGGAAAGCCAGCACCTTCCAGAACCTGAATTTTCTTTGCAATCTGACAATTGCCCAAAAGCTGCAGAAATTATCTTAGGGAAAGGAAGACACATTTGATGAGTCAGCTGACAGACAGTCTTGCACCTCCACCTCATCACGTCAGGACTGCAGGATGAAAAGTCCTTGTGAGTAAAACTCACGTAATCCAAGTGAGAATTTTTTTCTATTCTATTTCTCAATCAGTAAGAGCAGCATTTTCTGTAGGGTGGCTATAGCCCAACTACCCACACAATAAAAATAAAGTGGAGATGCTAAAGGTAGATTTCAAGAAGCCTTTGCTTCTAGGACAGAATCTAGACACAGACTTAACTATTCCACTGAGCAATATTTAAACTGTCTGGTACCTGATCAACATTTTTAACCTTACCTCAAGGCACACCTAAACCATAATACCACACGTGTCTTTTGTTGTCTTTTTTTCCATTAGCCATTCAATAGCATTTCTAATTGGCTATCGCTAGTTTACAATACTGTTACTAAGTAAAAACAAGTTTACCATCTATCATGCTGTATTCCTCATTACATACATTTTGAATGACCAGTTTAATACCTCACCTCACTTGCACTCACCTGGCATGGGGAGGAGGGTATGAGGAAGGGGAAGAAGAGAAACAAAAAAAAGGAGAGAGGAAAAATAAAAAGGTGCAGCTGATCAAGTAGCATAAGATATCTAACCCTCTGCACTGTGGCAAGACAACTTTCAATAGCCTGGCTTTTAGTCTAGTAAATATACTTTTATTTCTGAAATCAGGCACTTTTAAATGCAGTTGTACACTTCCAGTGTACAACTTAGTTCTACACTAACTACTTTTTGTACTTTTTTTTCCCCCATAAACAGTCATCTCTTCAAGATAACCATGTTATTTGAGAAATATTTCACAATTAATAAACATTATAAAAGTCACGAGATGGTCACTCACAGAAAGCAATCTAACACCTCACTGCAGCAGGCAATGCAGGGTTTTCTTACCAGAAATTTTAACCTGAATGCATGTCCAGTGACATTATCTGCTGCAGAGCTTCTCCTCTTGCTTCTCTGCTTATGTGAGGGAAACAGAATATTCCTCCCCTACCTATGCAGTGCTCAGGACCCAAAACTTAAACCACATCTTCCATGCAAGAAGAAAGAAGTATCAGATTCTAAGCTGTCAGCCACAAAAATGACACTTTAGATGCATACTCCATTATTTGCTGTATGCATAAGTATTTTTCACCCTTTGGAAGAGTTTTCCTTTCATGACACAGTTTACAACAACTGCTACTTGTTGTAAAATTCTGCAGCATCACTTGTTGCCTAAACGTACCGAGATGCTTCCACGAAAGCTCTGGATTTACAGTTTTCTTTGAAGCTGCCTTTCTTACAGGAATGTTTGGGGCTTTTTTTTTACTGGGATTTACGAGAAGCCAAGGGCAACATGATTAGTAGTCACAACATTAATCTTTTTGCTGTATCTAACAACTTCATTTACTACTTAAGACACAAGCCCTGTGGAGTTGCTATTCTGTTGAGCTGAAGTTGAGATACATGCTAGGAAGTTACTTCTACCTCTTCCGTCCTCTGCTGAGATAGAACAGATGTGCTCCCAGGAAATTCAATCTGAAAGAAAACACTCTCACTGACTTCAGTGAACCCTTACAAGGCTAAAACAGAAACATAAGGTTCACAACTGACAAAGGAACCCAACATATTCCATTTAAATACAAAGACTTCTCTGACAGTGAGAAAGAATTCCTGCATTAGCAACAAGATTTAGAAAATATACTGTCCATTAATATTATCATTAACATTAAAGAAAGGTGTATTTTAATAATTTCCATGACAGACTTCACATAGACTGCTTTCATCACTGGGAAGGAATAACACCACTCATACAATACACATTAAACAGCAGACTCCAGCCCTTAACTTCCCAGCACAGTTGAGCAGCTTCATGCTACATTAGTCTGGTAATGCAAAGAGAACCCAAAAATAGAGACATTTTTAACCTGGACTGTCTCTGCCTCCAAGGAAATGAGGCTTAGGCAGTCCCACATCTGTTCACTTGTCACATTTAACTTCTAAACTTGCTGGGAAATTTCAACTAAATTTGATAACAGGTCTGGGGACTCAAAAATAATTAAGTTCCTGCAAATTCTACAAAAATAAGAATCTGAGGACAAGAGAGACACCTACATAATGCTCTTACTGAAGGCAAAGCAGTCTATCATCCATCACTTAGCTAATGAAACACACAACCTCTCTCTGTGTGCATATTTGAGTATCCATATATAGTGTGTGTATAACCAACCTAACCTTTATGTGATTCTATGATCTCAAGGAGTTCCTGTCCAACCTAAACAATTTTGAGGTGCAGTGGTGGTGTGCTGTATGTGCGGTTTCAGAGAAGTCACACCAAATATCAAACAGGGATGCTAGAAGAGAAACTCAAGGGGAAAAAGAAGAATTCTTTGGAAAGTAAAGGACATAAATCCAAAGGCAATGGAGCTGTAGCAGTTACACTATTAATGATCCTTTTTCTTCACTGACCTTCAGATTTTCACTGAAGATTTGTCACTCCAATGCTTCTGTGCTATTAGCAGAATAATTTTAGAAATGATCTCTAGGGATACAAGCTACACAACTGTAATTACTAGTGTTAAAAATACTTCTAATAGCAAAGATCATTCCTCTAACCTTTTACACTGATGTGAACGTACCCACATTAGGAGTTGCATAGCTTTCTAAAACATACATCTTACCAAATAATTAAATTAATACAATACTGCAGGAATGAGGCCTAAAAGCAATATTTATTTTGATCTGCCATTTTGATGGAGGACAGTAATGGGTCAAATTTTGAAGCAGTTGCTAGAGAAAAACTAAAGGAAATGGAGGAATTGGGGAGACAACCAAACTAACTGAATGCTACAGAAGAGTCCTCTACAAACCAAAGAGGAAGAGTGGCATCTGGGGGACCCATGGCTGGGTACTGTGGGATGACAGCCCAGCTTGCCACGAGACAGGAACGCAGGCTAATTTAGTGTGCTTTAGGAGGAAGGTTGAGATGTTTACAACTATGAGACTTTTGTGCTATCTCTAGGGGTGGAGATGGACTGAGCTGTCTTGCCAAACAGCTGAAGGAGGGAGTCTTGAAGATGAGATGGTCCTCTTTTGGCTAAACCAGCAGAGGAAACAGCTCTTAGAATCATAGAATCATAGCATGTCTGGGCTGGAAGGGACCTCCAAAGGTCATCTAGTCCAACTCCCCTCCTGTAAGCAGGGACATCTCCAACTAGATAAAGCTACTCAAAACTTCATTCAGCCTGATCTCGAGTGTCCCCAGGGATGGGGCCTCCACCACCAGTCTGGTCAACCTGTTCCTGTGGTCTATCACCCTCAGACTGAAGAACTTTTTCCTAACATTTAACCTAAATCTCCCGTTTTCTAGCTTAAAGCCGTTACCCCTTGTCCTGTCACTACAAACCCTTGTGAATAGTCCCTCCCCTGCTTTCTTGTTGGCCCCTTCAGGCACTGCAAGGTTGCTATGAGGTCCCCCAGAGCCTCCTCT
>NW_008619600.1:0-9042 GCF_000691845.1 Merops nubicus | reverse complement strand
TAAAAGTGGTTTAAACCACCACATTGGTTGCACAACTTCTCTGGGCAAATATGCTATGTGAACTTCTATATGCATGTCAATATTAAAAAGTGCATGGGTATATATATAAATATGTACAATAAATTGAAAGTTTAGAAATTAAAAAAAGGGGGGAGGGAAGGGGGATTGTGTAGGATTCTTCTATGTCATTTATAAGAAAAGGCTAAATTGTTCAAAAGAGGTTTGCAGGCATAAGGAATCAATGAATGCATTGAAGTCAGTCTCATAGATATAGATCATCATACTCATCATATAGATTGTCATCAGAATAACACTGTTATTCACTAGATGCTTTTCATGAAAAAATGCTCTCTAGACCTCAGAAGAACATCAAATTCACCCACTTGGAATCTGACATGACACCGTGTTCACAACTGCATATGTTGGGAAGGCATTAAACTCTATGTTGTTTATTCAACCAGTGGGTGTGAATCAGGTAGAGGGACCCTCTGCAGTCACCAGCCTGGATCCCTAATGTTATGGCATCTCCCTATTGTAATTCCATTACTAGCATGGGATTGATTCCAGACAAGGTTTATTGCTACTTCCACTGCTTGGCAGCTGCTCCAGAATATCCCCATGGTGATTGTGGTAACTCCTCTGTGAATTAACAGTGTAAATTTAGTGTTGGCCAGTTTATATATTTCTTCAAATTATTTCATTAAAATGTCCATGCAGTATATACTTTTTTTTTTATATAATATTGCACCCTACTATAATGTGATTCTGTCTGTAAATTATGTTTTATACTAACTGCAGCAGTCTTGCTCCACTGGGAGCAAACTACATACAAAAAGCAAGGAAATAACCATTTGATTTGTAAAGGTCACGTAAAAAAATAAATTGCTGATTACATTAGCCCATCCCTCATCAGAGGAAAAGTGTATTGTCAAATGCATCTCAATTTGACATTATTACATTAGCTTAAATTCTTGTAGTATATAATCTATATGGAAAGGTGAGGGGGAAATGGTGTGCAGCTTACCCAGATTTAGTTCCAAGGAGAACACATAGGTTTATTAATGATGAAACTAGTAAACACTTAGGTAACTTAACAACTATATTTCAAAAACATTATACGTAGCAGCGAAAAGCATCCTATTATTGCATTCTGGAAAACATATCTTTTCAATAACTGTTTCTTCTCAAAGAGCTAGTTGGGATACACAGTCAGCTACAACAAATTTGGATAGCTCCACTGAATTCAGGAAACCTCTGTGCTATTACTGTATCTGGTAATCTTGTCCCCAGTAGGGAAAATATAAATACCACATATTGTTTTTCTCAGAAATATTCAGTACACATTTTTCATGCTTAATTTATTTATGCTTGTTTTTACCAATATGGTGAACCATAAGAAACTTGTTCGGTAAAAACACTTCCAAGAAGGTTAATAAATATTTTCACACTCTAAATAAACTTGTGGATTTGACATTTTATTTCTGTTACCTATCTGAAAGATTAAGTGCTCTGGTAGGGATGCTTTTCAACCGTAATTCATAAAAATCAACAGATATGCCTAAACTTTAATTGTAGACAGCTATGTGACTATCCAGTATGGCTCTTCCTGGTTATATGGCTGAAATTTCTTTGATTAAAAAAGCTGAGTAGAAATGATTCAGTCAGGATGTGCCCAGTGACGTTGTCCAACCTGATCGAATTCTATATGGTTTCATTCTTCTGCCAAATAGATAACATTTTTGTCACAACACAATGTTAATTCTGTATGGGTAGAAAGGCTTCAAGTGAATAACAATAATTCCAAAGAATCAAGGTAAGAAGCAGAGAGGAGCAGCAAAGGTCAAATTTTTGAGTCAGAGCTAAATCTTGTGGCAAGATTGAGAAGAAGCAGTCCAAAAAAACTTTAATCATACCTTTGTATATAGGTCAGCTGGGACAAACCAACTATGTGAACTTCACTAATATGTATTTTATCCCTCCTGATTTATTATATTGTCAATGCTAGAGTGTAATTCTATTTTGTTCTCTGAAATAAAGGTGTCAGTTATTGATGTGAAATAGCAGCATCCTTGAAAGAGAATAAGTAAGAAGGTTGAAAATCGAGAGTCTGTGAAGAACAAGCTAGACTAGAGAATATTTTCTTTGAAACAAACCCTTTAACAGAATACAAATTCACCTTGGTAGTCTCAGTGATCTGCTCAGGAAATAAATAACAAAGTGATGAAACCAAGGTCTATCTCCATTTATAAACAACTCCTCTCTCCCTAGTTTTGTTCATTATGATCTTGACACTGCTATTTCTGAATCATGGCTCTCCTGATATCTACAAGAGGAAAACAGAGACCCATATCATTCCTCCAGATGCAGCTGGCCATGAAACGTGACTGAAGTTTTCCTCAACTCGAGGAAAGGATGACATTAGAGGAAGCCACAGCAGCTCTGTGGTACAGGGGCAAACAGTCAACATAGTGCCTCACATGGGCAGGCTAGCAAACAAAGCACAATCTTGGTAATGGCCTATACTAAAGTTCTTTCAAATCATCTATTGTAATTAGTGCACCTATACACTTATCAGTACAAATAGATGTTAATGTTGCCATAAAAAGGAGATGCAAAGACTGTGGTCTAATATTTACACAACAAATGATTTTGCACATGCAGATTGCCTCTTTCCAGCAAAAGAGGGAGTGATACTTTAAGTGCTATCTATTGCAAGCACATTCTTTTATATGCCTTGCACATAATTTTGTCATGCTGGTGTTTACACTGGTTCCATGTCCTAGCCATAAGTGGATGCTTTCAGTGTCATTACAGTTGCAACATAGATCGATGTTAACAGTACAATAGATTCAAACTGTAATGTGTTTCAAATAGCCAATATACAGACTTTCTCTAAAGCTATGTTAAGATTTGCATTTACATAGTCTTTAACTGTCATCTAAGGAAATCAGTGACTATGTCCACATTGCTCTGTTTGACCCCTAAAAGAGATCACCCAGGCTGGGCCTCCCCACCCACATGCTACAGACACAGAGTATGTTCCCAGACTTGCCATGCACGATGAGTAGGGTCTACTGAGGGTATAACCTTACTTCACTTGCCACTGTAGACCTCTAGCAAGTCTTGCTCCTAACAGATCCTAAATACTCTACAGCACATCACATCATGTGATCCTACCTGTTGCCTTCATAAATAGCCCTACTATTACCTACAAGCATCTTGTCCTCAGCAGCCATCAGTAAGCTTGCCTTTATGCCTGCAAACACAAGATCACATTTTCCATCACAACACCCTGGGGCCAGGATCTGTAAGCAGGAGACTGGGTTACATGAGGCAGAGGACATGAGGTCCAGGTCCACCCCTGGAAATCGTTCTGTTTGTAAGGGACACTGAAAGTGCTCTGAGTTATATCTTTTCTCACTGCTTACAAATTTCACTATCCAGTGTTTGATCCACGAAGTGAGTTCTGGATGGATCAAACAGATGGAGCTCTGTGTTTGTTTTTTTTTCCTGTTGCTAAAACATGGCAGCAATACCTATTACAATGTGTAGGACAATGAGCTGGGAGAGACAGAGGAGGATACAGCAGTCAGCCTCAAAGGCTACTGCATGAGGAATTACATATCCAGAAGGTTTATTTGGACCTCCTCCAGTGTTCAAAAGGAAGGTATACACACAGGTATAGGACGTGTGTTTTTTCCTGTTGGACATCTTGAAGAAACCTTACCATCAGCTTAGTGAGAAGACAAAAGTGCAAAGAAACTCTAAAGTTAGAATCTGTAGCAACTGAGTGCAACTCTACAATGCCTTACCTTATTCCAGAAGAGCTAGCCTATAGAAAAAAAAAAAAAAAAACAAACCATGAGGCATGACTTCTCCAAGCTTTAAGGTGTCAAAGTTCATATTAAATGATCGTAACTTAATACGGCCCTTTTCACCCTACAGGAACTCCCAAATTCCTTATAACAAATACTAAGTATGCTGAGAATATTCTTCTCGCAGAATGACTGACAACAATCTTCATAGCAGAGTGAAATCTCTCATTGGTGGCTTATAACACTACTAAACATAAAGCAAAACCTACATCATCTTAAAGATGAATCCAATTATGAGATTTATTGAAAGATGCATATGTAAGCTGATTCCCATTCCACTGATACTACACTGTACCAAAACATCTTATGTTCACCTGTAAGCTCCTTGTTTCATGCTTGCATATTAAACAAACTAGATCATATTTTTACAACTTTCTCCAGGATAAAACTGAGAACACTCATTAAACTCTCAGGGAGTTCTGAACCTTCATTTCAGATCAACTACCATCTGCCCTGTTCTGGTTTTAATTATTTTTCATTGGATTAATTAGTAATTAAATGAAGAGTGTGTTCTTCTTGATGCTCCCTCACTATAATGCAATATCTGTCTCAGTCTGTGCAGTGTTGGACTGCTTACTTTGAGAGATTGGTGTATTATATCAAAAGCAAGCAAGAGAAGATGAGAAGCAACAAGGAGGAGATAAGAAAACACAGGACTTGTCTGATAAATTAAAGGTCATATTTTGTTATCAGGAGTTTTAAGCAGATCCTTTGTACTTCCTTGCAGCATTTAAGGAGCTAATATTGTATGACTGCTGCTAAAATAGGCAGGAAAATTGACAGAAATCATTAAAGAGAAAGATTAAAGTATAAAAAATGAATTGTCGTAAGTACAGTACCATGCCCCACATCACTCCAAGAGTGACATTTTGCATTTCTCCAAGGTAAAAGGACTCTGAACTGTTTCTAAATCATAATGTCACAGCATTTAAGGTTACTTTTCCTATAGAAATTTAACCAGAAGTCAACTGTAAGTGGTTTCTTTTAAATGGATTTTCAACAGCTGGAAAGCGAAGAATATTTCAACCATACTGTACTAAAATTAGCCAGGTCTGAGATAGCAACTACTGAGTGTGTTCTTCTGACTCTCGCCCAGGTAGAAATCTAGACGATCTTCATTTCATGTTAGAGAGAGCTGCTATATAGTCTTCTGACAGAAATAATACTCACATTATATAAATGAACCACAGCAAATGGAAAACACTGTGCTCAGCTCTTATTTTAAATTTCTGTTAGTCTGTAATCCCGTGAGTATCCAGCATTCAGGTATAACTATATGCAAGCATCCTAATTAAGTTTAAACATGCTGCAAATTCATTGAGGATGGAATAGGACAAACTATCAAAAGGTTATTGCTCATATCATTGCATTTTAGTGTAGTCAGTGAAAGGCTTTGGGAAACGAAATTTTATTTCTTTTATTTCTGTATCATTTGCAACATTAAAAGTTAACTGAAACGAGTTTTTAAAAAATCTTCTGGAGTTAAATTCTGCTCTATGGTTATACGACTTATAAGAGAAAATAGTTGTGATCACCAAAGTTTCTGCAATTGAACTGCTCTAGCAGACCATACAGAGACAATGCAAGATCTAGAGAGGATAATTTCAGGCTTATTACATGACCAGAGACATAAAAAAAGTAAGAAATCCAAGGGAATCAGTATCAACCCTCATCAACAGCACACAAACTAATTTGACTGCAACTGCAAATATTAAAAGCGTTGATTTCATGTTCTTTCATGAAGCACAAAAGTTCTAGATTTAACCACCGCTATGCTGCAAAGTCCTGGACCATAAAGGTGCTTTGTCACACACACACTACATCTGCTGAGGCTGCGTCAGCTCATTCTCCTAGGGAAATGCATGATTACACACAAGCCAATAGAAACAACAAAAGTAAGGCAATTATTTGGACAAGCCTTTGCCAAGCAGAAGAAACCAATGCACACATACAGATAGAAAATGGCATTTAAGAGATAAAAATCTGTTCCATGTCAGCAGTGCAGCTAAAAAAGTAGCCCTTGGCCAAAGCAAGCTCCAGACTTTCAGTTCTGTCTAAAAGTGACATTTCAATTTGTGTATTTATGCCCTGCAGACATTTTACTATAAAAGAATAATCTATTTCAAATGGAAAGGTTTAAAGTTGTACATAGAGGGTTTCTTAATGCTTTTGGCAAGACATAGAAACAGAAACTGTAAATAATAGAAACAGATGCTCACTGAGATAAAAGCAGAGGAGTGCTTTAGGACTGCAGGACTGTAATGAGCAGTCCACCATGCAACAGCATAATGGCTGTGGGTAGACGCCCAGCAGTGATGGAGCTTTATCTGTTAAAAGGTGAAATAACCTGATTTCCTAATTACACATCAAAAAAGCACTTCACTAACAATTTGCATTTAAATTAACCTGTAATATGTAGCATGTCACTATAACTTTTCACAAAATCAGCTCATTTTGAAAAAAATCTGGAATGTGTTTCCAATTAGCTAACTATTTTCCCCTTGTGATTAGGTTTCACCTCAGTTTTTTTTGTGTAGTCTAATTTAGAATACTGAGAATTACTGTGAAACAGTTTATTTTGCTTTGAGATTACAATTTTGGAGAAAATTGAAGACTGCATTGCTCAAATGCTCTGGATTTTTATGTCCAAAACTGCTCTATAATTTCCTTCTTAGGAATTTCTCAAGGGATGAAAAAGATGGTTACCATATTTATCACTTTCCTGAAATCTGTGCTTCATGACTTCTCATATTCTCCATGCAAAAATGGGAGAAAAAGAACCACTACTGTATAAAGTGCCTGTGAGGGGGGATAAACATGAGAAAGACTGTCGGTGTTGTCACTCATGACACTCAGTGCACCTTATTCTGCAAAAACCCTTGAAGACACCTCGAATGTCAACCACAGGAACAATCCTCAAGTGCCTTGCTAAACCATGGCCTTGAAAAGACTTTTGAAGCTACAAGTCTCTTCTTGGATGTTTTCAGATGACAGCTGGTGTCAAAGTAGCCTTAGGCAACTAGATGTGAAAGCCACTGACTCCAGTGCCAGATAACACACATATGGATATGACCTGCAACAGCTAAATCAAGATCTCTCAATTCTTCAAGCTCATGCCCAGGACACACTTTCATATGAGAAGCTATTATGTTTTAAAGTTAACAAGGCCACATTTTAGATGGACAATGCAAAGCTGGCAGCTATCTTTCATGCAGCTCTAAATTTATTGTCTTGGTTTTCAGAGTTAATCTGAGAATGAAAAACAGTCAATACTGAACTATTTAAGCATCTATGAATTTGCAAGAAAATATGTAATCACTAGTCAGCTGTTAATATGCTTAATTTTTCACTTTCTTTTACAAAAATCCATTTGCTGGTGCAATGTCCAAAAAGCAGACTCAACTTCTACTTCAAAACACTTATGAAATGTTAAATGGGGAAAAGAACAACTTTTGAAAGAAAATAGATCTTCTAGCACAATTTACACATCTACTTCTTCTCAGGAAACTACTTGACCTTTTAAAAACATACTGAAACCCACTATGTTGAAGAAATTAGATAAGAATATTATCATCTTTCCAGCTTTATGAATTCTCTAACATGAAGAATCAATGTATTATTAAAATATAATGCAATACACTATTTAAATTGTTTCTAAATGACAGTACTGAGAATGATGAATTATTAAATAAACATAATTCTAAGCAGATAATACACTAACAGCTAAAATGTGCAGATGGTTTACTAATAAACATTACTGCATTACAGTTAAAAAGCATATTTTCAAGACAAAATTCCAGACTACAAGAAAGGAGGACTACATCATTCTGTCAATCCACTTTCCATGATCACCCATTAAAGTACTGCCATGGAATCTATAGATTATATGGGAAAAAGAAATTGCCTACCATCCTTCCTTTATATTAATATGTGCATGTATTTGCCACTGCATCTAAAGATCAACACTAGAATTTATAAACAAACTTTCACAGCTAAGGCCGAAATAAATCCAATTAAGGTTAATATGTCTAACTGATTGTTACCACCAGTAAAGCACAAGGCTGAAACAGATTTCTGACAAAGATTGTACTAACATCCTATTTTGTTTCCTGCACAGAACACCTATGGTGCCAACATCCACAGAGCAATGGCAGATAAGGAAAGTATACAGACAGCAGATTATTTTTGACAGACTTGTGCAACATGGCTCATCTGTCCAGCTCAGCTGGAAAAGCTGGCTTACTCCATAGAATGCTCTTTAACTAAAGTCAGCTACTGGAAAAAAATACATGTAACAAACTGTCAGATATCAGATAGTATGGCTAGGCATGTGGCTAACTAATAATCATTTTCCTAGCTACCAGGATTTATGGATGTATAAATATACAGAGCTGAGAAACAGAAAGATAAATGATACATTAGGATTGGGGTAATTTTTTCAGTATTCTCCTTCTGCCCTTTTGCAAGGACATTCTCAGTTTAATGCAATAAGACTAACATGTTTAAGGCTTAAACATCCTTCTGCTTAGCACAGTTATGTTTCTGGATATAGAAATTATAACTGGAAACATTCTTTTTTCTGGTCTGACTTGGTTAATTCCTGGGAAGGTGTATTTATAACTACATTATGAACGTAAAACTACCAAAGCATTATTACAGAATCACAGAATGTTAGGGTTAGAAGGGACCTCTGGACATCGAGTCCAACCCCCCTGCCAGAGCAGAACCATCTAATCTAGGAGTGTATTATATTGACAATAATACACTAATATATGTACTATAAAATATGCCTGTGCTGTAGAGTATTTAGGATCTGTTAGGAGCAAGACTTGCTAGAGGTCTACAGTGGCAAGTGAAGTAAGGTTATACCCTCAGTAGACCCTACTCATCGTGCATGGCAAGTCTGGGAACATACTCTGTGTCTGCAGCATGTGGGTGGGGAGGCCCAGCCTGGGTGATCTCTTTTAGGGGTCAAACAGAGCAATGTGGACATAGTCACTGATTTCCTTAGATGACAGTTAAAGACTATGTAAATGCAAATCTTAACATAGCTTTAGAGAAAGTCTGTATATTGGCTATTTGAAACACATTACAGTTTGAATCTATTGTACTGTTAAATAATAAATATGCCTAATGCAGACAGGGGCGAGCAACTGATGTCATTTAC
>NW_008619599.1:0-15829 GCF_000691845.1 Merops nubicus | reverse complement strand
TTTTTTTTTTTTTAATTTCACATTTTATTAGTATTTTAGTTCTTCTGATTGGCTTCTTTTTCTCATAATACTTTATTATTCCTGTTTTGATGTCCTATGAATTTCCCTTCATATGTCCATTTAATCTTGAATAATTAATGAAAATAATCATACCTCTCTAGACACCAATTTTGGCATGTAGTCTTACTGTTAGCTGTCAGCTTACAAAATGTAATGCTTCTATGAGGGCAGTTTCAAAAAGTCACACAATTCAATTATTCACTTCCACAGAGCAAGAATCACAATGTGTTAATACTTTCCTATGGTGGATTTTATGTTTTGGCAATGGATCACAGTAAGGCTGCAGCTTTTCAAAATCTGGCAAAGTAAAGTAGAGTCACCAGATGGAGTCCTCAGGTAACATACTGAAATCAATGTAGTTTATTAATACAGAAGTGTTTGAGTAGCCTGTGTATTAATCTCAACCTTCAAAAGCAGACTGACAGTGACTTGCCAGATTTTGGAGTCCACAGAAAAAGAGACCGTGGTAACTGATGAAATTATTTCACATATTTGCCTAGAATTATTTTAAAGATTCTTTGGAAGGTTTATCTACCATGTGTCATTCTATTCCTCTGGCTTCCCAGCCAAATAGATAGAGATCAGCCTACCCATTTAAAAGGAGCCCAGGCCGAATAATTATATACTCCAATTGTTCTCCATCTGCTGCTTGCTTGATCTACAAATGCCTTTTCTTGTACTAGGAAGCAAACAGCAGAAACTCAGCTGTTCAGAATTCCCATCTGGAAAATTGCAAGTTGCTATGTTCCAGTACCTAGAAGAAGAACTTATTGCTACATATAGTTAAGTATAGATTAAAATGTATAGGAAGGGGAAATAATTTTTAAAATGCAAATTATCTAATTTCCACTGGACTAGTAGTAAAGGGTAAGCAGGAAAAAAACCAAGTAGCAAATAAGCTGCCTATGACATTTTTTTCTAATCTAAAGCTCTGCAAGTTGGAACACATGCTGCACCCTTGGAAATGCAGTTGATAGCTATATCCATATGTTGCTGGGGAATTCCAGGAAGCATTTCTTAGGCCTAAATTCATATTTCTTCTGGATTCATGTGCCTCCAAGCTTTTTACATGCGGGACATCTACTAAAACCACAGTGTAGCTCCTACATTTTAAGATCTAGTCTTACAAGGATAGAAAGAAAGCTTAGAAGAAAATGATAAAAAACTGATTTATTTTAAATACATATTAGGCATAAAACAAAGGTCTACCAGCAGAAATAGAACTTTCTTGTTATTTTTTCTTTATGTTCTTTATGCTAAAATATATAATAAAAAAAATTCCAAAATGGAAATTTTTATACTTTTTGCATTCTAAAATTCATTGTAATTTGTGGGTTTTTTGTTTTTTGTGTTTTTTTTTTTATTATAGAAAAAGAATCTTCCTAGTAAAATTAAATGTTTTACTTGAACTAAAAGAAAACAAAGGGGATTTTTTAATAGCAACATTGATTTTTTTATTTTTTTTTTTTTTTTTCTGGATAGACAGCAGCTTTCCAAAATAAATTATTTTCATGACTAAATTTTAATCTTATTCTAAGTTTTAACACTTTAACATGCTAGAATTTTAAAGATGTATATAACTGTAAGGCACACTGGAACAGTCTTCCAGTAAAAGCATTTTCTGGAGGACAGAAAAACTTCAGAAGTCTACATGGAAGAAGGGAAAAAAACCTCACCTGATACTCATATATAAAATGGACACGGATGTCAGAGGTAGAGAGCCAACAGGGCTTCACTAAGAGCCTGACTAGTCTGATGGCCTCTTACAATAGAGCAACTGCATTAGTAGATAAGGAAAGAGCAATTGATCTCATCTACCTGGACTTCTGTAAGGCATTTGATAAGCATCCTTGTTGCTAAATTGGAGACATATGGGTTTGATGGAGGGACCATTGGATGGATAAGGAGTTGGCTGGATGGACACATCCAAATAGTTGAAGTCAATGGATCCATGTCCAAACGAAGATCAGTAACAAATGATGTCTACTAGGGTTCTGTATTGAGACTTGGACTGCTCAGTATCTTTATTAATGACATAGACGGTGGTGGGATTGAGTGCACCCTTGGCAAGTTTGTGGATGACACCAAGCTGCATGGCAGAGCTGATATGCTTGGAGAAGGGACGCCATCCACAGCGACCTTGGCAGGTTTTAGAAATGGGTCAATGTGAACATCAGGAAGGGGGTGAGAAACTGGAATAGGTCACCCAGAAAAATTGTGGATGCACCATCCCTGGAAGCATTTAAGGTCAGGCTGGAGGGGTTTTCAGCAACCTGATCTAGTGAAAGTTGTCCCTGTCCACAGCAGACATGTTAGAAATAGGTGAGCTTTAAAGGTCCCTTCCAACGCAAACCGTTTCCCTGACGCATGTGGAGATCCTGTGGTGGAGCAGACAGCCATGCTACAGCCCATGGGAAAGACCCGTGCTGGTGTGGGGAAATGAGGTATCAGAGTGAAACTGTTATGGGTTGACCACAGCTCCCTGTTCCACATCCTTCCTGCACCACTTGAGAGGAGGAGGTAGAGGATTCGGGAGTAAAGGAGTGAAGTTAAGCCTGGGAAGAAAGATAGGGCTGGGGGAAAATGTTTCAGAATTTTGCAGTTGAAGTTTTTGCCTTTGTTTCTCACAATCCCATTTTTTAATTGACAGTAAATAATTTTTCCCCAAGCTGAGTTTGTTTTGCCTGTGATGGTAACTGGTAAGTGATCTTGGCCAGACTATTTTCAGTGGCGTCCAGCAACAGGACAAGGGGCAACGATCACAAACTGGAAGACAGGAATTTCCATCTGAGCATAAGGAAAATCATCCTTACTATGAAGGTGACAGAGCACAGGAACAGGCTGCCCAGAGAGGTTGTGGAGTCACCTTCTCTGGAGATATTAAAAATCCATCTGGATGCAGGCCTGGGCAGCCTACTCTAGGTCAGCCTGCTTTTTCAGGGAGGGGTGACCACATGATCCCCAGACATTCCTTCCAACCCTTGCCATTCTGTGATTCTGTGTCTCTTGATCTCCCTGTCTCCATCTTGACTCATGAGCTTCTCAAATTATTTTCTCCCCTTCCTCTGTTGAGGAGGGGGAGTGAGGGAGTGGCTGGGTGGGTGTATGGCAGTCAGCCAAGGCCAACCCAGCACAATACTGCATTTGGGAAATGACAGACAATACGTAGAATTTTAAACTGCTTCCTCCATCACCTCAGTAGCTTGTACAGCAGCATGCCTGCGTTGTCATGATTAAGAATGTGCCAACATTCCCTTTGTAAAACCCCTACATTCAGGGGATTAGAATAACATGGCATTAAAAATTCTTTCTGAGCTGAAACTAAGCGTATGGTACTTAAGCTGTAATGGTAATGCTGATGTTGTGTGAGGCTTTTCTAGTGTGACTACTAATATTAATTTCTCAAGCATTCAGTTCTAACGATCTCAGTGCTAGACCTATAATATGACATGGGTACTGTAACCCTGAGCTTTGCAATGACTCACTCCCGGAGGAGAACCCACCTATTGGAGCAACGTGCCTGTGCTCCCTGTACAACGTACTGGAAATTTAAAATGCTCTGAAGAAGGATCCCAGCTGGAAGCATGCTGAACAGAAAACTGCCGAGCTAATCACAAAGAGACATTAAAGAAAGGATAATTTCTTTCTTTCAAGGTACACACAAGGTAATATTTTTAAAATACTTGTGGTGTAAGTAATGCTATTAAACATGTCATTTATTTATCTAGATTTTTATGAGCAATTGCTTTTAATATGGCAATGAAATAAGTATTTTTTAAAAAATCCTTAGTTTTTGGTTTGTTTGTTTGTTTGTTTTGAATTAAGCGGGTACTTGGCCTACATGAAATTATTGTAGTAGACACTAGACAATTTCAGAAGAAATATACTGGTAAAGCAACTTTATTTCAGAAAAGCTTGCTTTCAGAAGTTTATGTCAAAGATTTTTCTTCCCTTAAATGTTTTTAATTTGAGTACACAATATGAAGTGTTTATTAGGTTTTTTGTTATAGCTATTTCATCTGTTTTCCTCAAAGACATTCTTTCCTTGTCCTTGAAGCTGTATGTAGAGTTCTTCAAAGCATTTAAATTTACTTCAAGTGAAAACAAGGAAAAGCAAGTTTGATTAAGATGTTCATAAGAGGTGTTGATACATGGTGAAGTTATACTAAAGATGGTAATTAAAGTGTTTTATTAAACTTGTACTCTATTTGATGTCTTTCATCTTGTCAGAAGAGATTATTGCTACAGGTGTTTTCATTTTAAGAATGAAACAAAATGATGACGGATTAGAGAACAAAATCCTTGTGGGAATGTGTCTTTTAGTTACTGTATTGATGTTACTACTGTCTTCTGTGTGATGCAGCAGATGTAAATTTGCTAGCTGTATCTTTTTTCAGCAATTTATGGAACTAATCACTATGACAGACAGTCTTAAATATATAATATCTTGCTTTTTGTCTTTTTAGAGTAATGTATCAATGGCAAAATTCCAGCTGAACTTTTGCAAACAGAAATTTGTTCTAAGTACTTTAATCATTGCAATATCTGAAACAGTCCTTCATGCATGATGTGTTAGGGAAGACAATATGGTATAAATAAATTTTATGCAGCTTAGGACCTGATGTAGAAGAATCGTCAATACTAACTACTAAATGTAAGATAACACATAATGTTTGTTGGTATACATCCCTTCTCACCTGTTTGGGACCATAAGTCACTGCTTCAATAGATATAATGAAAGGGTTGCAAAATCTACTTATCGAGAAATTATTTTTAATGAAATCCGGTAATCTTTCAAGGTTTCATAAATAAAATAGTAATTTTAAAACTCCACTACCAGCACAAGACATGCTGAAGAGTATGAAGCACAGAGCACACAAATATCAGGTTCAATGAGTTGTAGATCTCACGGTGCGTGATCACCGAATCTCACTCTGCCATGCAGCTGTGCGAAGTCATGGGTAACCATGTTCCCTTATTCTACTGCCCCTCTCAAAGAGACATTAAGTACCCTTTATACTCAGAACCATTTTGACAATTAATGAAAAGTTTAGCTCCTTCCGTGAAAGAAATAGGTTGGCACAAACAAATTCTGTTTCTCAGTTAGTGGTCAAGCAAGTACTGCACAGTTATTTGGATCTTGTGTTATTTATTGAAACTGTCATTTTCTTTTAATGTTCATCACAGCTAGTTGTATGAAGACTCATTTCCAGCCTTTACAGAAGTGTTACTAAGCAAAATTTGTCTCTTGGCATGTTTTCTACTCTGAATGTTGGTCAAGCTGTGGATTTCAAAAAAGGTAGCTTTGAAATTAATTAATGTGGACTTAATAATTAAAACAGCAGTATCAGCACCCAGTAATTTCTGCTACATTAGTCAGTTTGCAAAGTTTATTTAGTTTATCTAAGTTAATTAATTCTCCTTTCAGCACAGTCATTTATTTTCAAGGTAACTGCTGTTTTGAACTATTCAGCCATCCTAGTGAAAAGAATTCAGTATGGTATTAGGGAATTGCATTGTGCCTTTCTTTTTATCTTAAAAGCCTCTAAGTGTGTGTAGTGGTTGTAATGGGGAAAAAATGACTGTTTTCCTAATAGAATAACATTTCCTAGGGTACATTTCTGTGGTTATGAGCAGTACATTGCATCTTGTATGGCAGAAGCTGTTAAAACTGGCACATTGAAAGGTCTGCCTGTTTTGCTTAGCAAAAAAATGACAATGCTAATCTCTGCATAACTCCAGATTTCTAAAACTAGATCCTGAATGACAGCAGATTGTCACTTATTGTAACTGAAAAGAATACAAGCAGAGTGAGATCTTGGCCATCCATGAGGTCTCGGTGATGTAGGACAGCCATATATAGCACTATATAGCACTGAGCACAACCTAAGACAACGTTTGGATTGTTTCCACCAGCCAAACATAGTCCTGTGAAATTCCCACCATTATAAAAATTACAAAAATAACCAGTGAGCTCAGAAAAAACAGGAAATATGACTCTGCTGTTGTTATGCTAAGCAATAAATGAATATATCTGGGTTAGTATTATGATAAGATATAGAATCTTTAATAGGCCTTAATGGATGAAAGATGAAAAGTACGTTACAGTCTATGCAGCTAGTTTTCACTGAGGTCTCTATGTACAGTTTTTGAAAGACTGAATTTGAGAAAAGTCTGAAATTGAAAACTTGTCATACTAATTCGTCAAAAAACATCCTATTAACAAATCATTTTATCCCAGCAAAGAAGAGAAAATTGTAGTGAAGCTTTTATTATCTTTAGAGTGTGTTGAAACAGATTGTTCTAGTCATCAAAACAAATTTAAAAATGGGCATCCAGATATAAACTCTGAAAAATGAGGTAGAAGATAGAAAAGAGGGTGACATAGAAAGACATACAGTATGAAAAGTCACACAATTCCTTGCAGACCTCAAAAGAAAATGTTGATCTTCTAAATACTTATTTAGACATCTATTTACATGTTCAAATTGCTTTCAAAATTACTTAACATAATGAAATATCTTTCAAAGCAACTGTGAAAAACTGACCAAAATTCTGACAAGCAACACTGTTGTATCTTCACATGTGTATTTTACTAATATTTCTGCTAAGTATATACTGTATTTTTCTTATTGCAGTATTAAAAAATAAAAAAACAAAACAAAACAAAAGAAAAACAAACAAACAAAAAAAAACCCAGAACTTAATTATTTCACATATAATGCCCCAAATACACTCTATGTTGTAGAAAAATAAACATGCATTCCTTCCACATAGTTACTGACATATTTATTGACATTTGACTTACAAAATATTCTAAGCAGTTTATTATAAGGGATGATAGTTACATTCCTTTTAACTGATTTTGTTTTTTTATAAACCACATAAATTACAGGTAAAATTAATTTGTGAGTATGTCCTTGATGAAGCACAGAATTGTTTCTAGTTGGAACTGATTATGTTTAATCTTCTCTGCTACAGAGAGAAAGAAATCCAAAAGACAACAGTAAATAATTGTGTTTCTACCTTGGTTTAAGTCTGTATTATCAGTAATATTGAAGAATATAGGTAAGTAGCAAGAGATAGCTCACACTGAACAAATGAGTGTTTCTTGATAGTAGTAACACTTTCCACTCTAAGCCAGGGTAATTTTTAGTAGATGGAAAGCTAACAGGTATAGAACAGTCTTTAAGAGTGAATGTCTTTGTGTCTCTTGCAGAATGTTTTCCTTAAGTGGTTAACTGGCACATTCTAACCTTAAAGAAAGGATTGGGCACTCTAATTAATGCTAGAGAGTGCACGTTTTCTTGATCTCTTTTGGGTTTGTTTTAAGGATCTATATCACTAACAGATTCACATAACTGGCATTCTGCTGTAGCAAGGACAACTGTACTAGTTCCACACTGCTGATGGAAAGGACCAGTTAAGTCACCAAGGTCACAGCCCCTTGAACCATCCTCACTTTGCATATTATTTTTTTCTCCTAATGAACTTATCCATTAAGCTCCATTTACCAGGAAACATCCTATCAGTATGAGTGGGAGACCTGAACATAACTCCCAGGATAGCCA
This sequence comes from Merops nubicus, assembly GCF_000691845.1. NCBI lineage: Eukaryota > Metazoa > Chordata > Aves > Coraciiformes > Meropidae > Merops > Merops nubicus. The sequence continues at coordinate 8,198 of NW_008619599.1, read as the reverse complement.
AAATGGGTTGAGCTGCTAAGCAACATTTCAGTACTCAGGAAAAAAAAGAAAAGTAAAAAATAGAAAAAGCAACAGAAGTATAGACATAGGGAAATGAAGACACGATTTCCATAGAAGTGTAGGTTTGTTAGATAGAATAACCATGCATATGCCCTCATTCTCATTTTTGCTCAACTTTATCTGTCAGAAACTGTTTTTGCTAGAACAGGATCCATTAAAAATATTGCATTCTTAGTTTGTCTTTGTTCTATTTAACTCCAGAAGGATCCAAGTTGGGAGGTACCAATACTTTGGTATAGAAAAGATTATTTCAGCTTTAGGTCAGCTAATTATTCTTACGTGAACTTGCCTTTAGTGGAGGTCATGATTTAACAAATGGCACATTGAATTCTGAGCTTCCAAGCTGAAATTTCATGAAATAGTGTAGTTAGCATTTCCACACTTCAGATCCCAAATAATCCCAAATGATCATAGTCACAACATTTAACTGTTTCTACAGAGATGCACAGCTCTGGTAATTCAGCAACTGTAAAACACTGTGCTGTGGAATGGCTCATTATTGCCCTGGAGAAAAAAGGCTCAGAGTTTGCATTCATATAGTGTTAAGGAAGGCAAATAATTTCAAGTCAGTAGTCCAACCTACCAGCCACTCCCATCTAGTTAATATTAGACAGCAAATCTCCTTGGAGACACTCATGTCACCATAGAATTCTCTGGAAGAAGACATATACCTGATTGGGTCAGACACATTGTGCCTAACCCATTTAAAACTGCAGATAACTAATACAGTGAGGTTCTATGTTAAATAATATCATGGGCTTGAGTTTCCTATTAGGGTATTCTCTATGGGACACTTGTTTGTTGGTTTAATAAGTAAAACATAGCCAAGGGTTGTATTTGAATTTGAGCGCACACTCATGCTCAAAGTATGTGCTGCATAACCTGAGTGCTACCCAAGCACATCTTACAACACATTCCTAGCCTGTTCTGACAACTGATGTTTAACAGCTCGACTTTCAAGCTCACAGGGAGTAGAACAACTAATTAATAACTACCTGGTCTGGTGTGTATGCTAGTTCAGAAAAGGCAGCATTAGAATCCCATACTTCTTTACAGATTCCCTTTTCTTAAATCCCTGAAGAGCCATTAAAATGTTGGACAATTTTGCAGCAAATTCTTTAAATTCTTATATCAGCAGCACAGCACAGTCTGAGGTGTTTCCATTACTATGTATATTCACACTTCTTCAAAATCCCTACATGTAGGGATCACTAGATTGGGTAACTTAGTGCTGCTATTAACCTCTGAAAAAGAAAAAAAAATATGGAAATGCTTTCAGAGCTTCAACTACAGGAACTCTGTGCCATTATTATGTAAGAATTAAATAAATGTGCCATCTCTCTAAACTGTGAAACACAGAATTCCCAGAAGGGAGTTCCAACTAGATCACTATCAGGTGTTGGAGAACATTCATTGATGTGATGTGAATTGTTATTCACAGACTCTTTTAGCAGATCTTCTCATCACTCCAGAATTTTAAAATCCTCTTTTACGCCAGCAGGTCATTGAAGTAGAACTACATTTGATAGGGAAGAGGTGATATATTCAATAAAGTGGATGAATACATTCCACTGAAGACTAATGCAACTTTTACAGTGTTATCTTTTTCCACATTAAGCCATTTCTGTAGATTATGAAGGCTAAAGTCATTCCTCTTAAGTTATGACAAATGAGTATCATTTACAATATCTGCACCAAGATCTCTTTACAAAATTTTTCAGGAGAGAACATCAAGCAAATGGGTAAAAGCAATTCTTGCAGTTTCACTTCAAAATGCTATAACTGCTTGTGTGCTGGAATAGAACCTAGAATTCCTATCTGACCATAGGAATTTCTTATGCTAGGCAATATATAAATAACATAAGATGAGGCAGTACAAAAATTAAGATAGTTGCTCCACCATCACCACATACACAAGCAGAAGAAATGATCAGAGGACCGTATATAATCCTGAGTGGGTTCTTTAAAAAAAATTATTTTCATTATTAAAGATAAATTATTCTTTGTACATGGGTCTCTATACTATTGCTATTTAAATCAGTACAGATAAATCCATAGAAAGGGTTCAAGTGAATCAGTATAATATTAATTTAAACAAAACAGAAGTATTCAAGTATTCATATGGTCACTCAGAGTGTTTCAGCCAAGTGAGTAGCTAACAGCATCCCCAGTGCACACCTGGTCATGCTTAAAACACAGAAGGGGGGAAAAGAAAAAAGGGAAAAAATGGTCACAGATAGAGAATTACAACCTTCTTGGTCTTTCAACATTCTGTGCAAAATTGAATTCTGCTTCTTTAAGGACAAAGTTTTACTTTATCTTCATCCTGGAGGTGAATAATTCAAGATTGTATCATTGGCAGTTGAGAGATAGTAAAGTTTAGAAATCACACAGAGAGGAGTAGGGTTTGGAAACCTAAGTGGAGGGTTTTGAAGCCATTAATAAGGAGAAGGAATGAGAGGTATGGAAATGGTTAGTGAAGGTTCCTAGGCTTAGAAGGAAATAAGTGAAGCATGGTTGGGTGGGGTAAAGATAAGGCAACAAGAGAAGTCAGTCCAATCTTTTTAAGAATGATGGTGACAAAAGGAGTGTTGAGTACCAACATGGATTTGAAGACCTGTGGGTCTGGAATGGAATGATGCTGCATCCTTATATCCTCGATTGAGCAACATGCATCCTGTTTGCCAGTTACTATTTTCTGCACAAGTATTCCCTTTGGCTCCTCCTCTTGCACAATTGTGTCTTTGCTTCCTAACCACAGCAGCAGCTCCTTCTCAAGCTTCATCAGGGAGGGTCTTGCCTGATGTCTGCTGCTGTTGCAATGATGGGATGAACTAGGAGAAAAAATATATCATCAGTATTAAGCAGGAAACTAGACAGCAATTTGGTAAACCCATACCATAGTGACAGACAATCTGTGAAAAGGTATTAAGATAAAGAAAATTATAGTTGGAAAATCACATATTTTAAAAAAAAAAAAAAAAAGTAATACAGACTTAGCTAGATCAAACCCCCACGCAAATTTGTGGTGTCAAATAGCTAAATATTTAAACATCAGGCCAAATAAAGAATAATACTTCTGTCTGTACAAACTCCTGACTGCAATTTGCTGCCTTTTTTGCAGCCTCAGAAGTCCAGTGTATTTCATGTTTCTTTGCACAGAAACTGTTTCAGACCTTCACTCATGTCTCTGTTGTGCAGTTCTATTGCATGTACTTCCACTACATAGTATTATACATATATTTACATCTATATTTATATATATAGTTAGAAAGAGGACAGAAAACATGAGGTCACCGTATCTGCATGTAACTTTTTGTTACATGCCACATCTGCACATAGCATTAACTATTGGTTAATTCATTGTTTAAATATTTGTCTTAATCTGTTTTACATAGGAATAAAAAGAAAAAGAAAACCAAAAGGCAATCAATTGTGCCACAATTGCTAGGTTGACTGCGCTTGTTCCACACAAATGCCAGAAAGCTGCAAAACTGCCACATAGCTTTCTTCCTCTTTGAATGGGCAGCAAAGGTCTTCTCCTTCTGGAGTGGAAATTTATGCTTCAGTCTCCAAAATTTACAGCGATTTTAGTTATCCTGTGCCTGTAGTCTTGTCTTGTCTCAGTTGATAATAGGGGATTATTTAGTGAGTTAGCTAACTCTTATAAAACAAAGTTGATTTTAATCAAAACAAAGCTATAAAGCCTACCGGAAAATAAAACCAGATAAAAATGAGCTTCCCTAAACAGATAAACTCTCAAAAATTTAGTCAATCTTAACCAATAAGTATAGATAGGACTAAGACATTTAGTTGTCTTGATGAGACCCCTAAATAATTTCTTGAGTTAAGTATATTCTGTCCTGTCTGTAAATCAGTACTGCCTCTTAATGCAGTTTCAGATTCTTTTTGTTACCCATCTTCCTCAATATTATAAAGGAGAAAATGTTATTACCATTGGCTGTTAAACTTCCAAGAAATTTACTTCATCAATCCAGTCTTGGGAACTTGTGTTAATTACCCATGCAGAGACTCTGTTCCTGAAAATATCTGAACCATTTAGGCAGGGATACAATTGGAAACAAATAAAAATATATCTATCACAAAGACCAATTATGCAATAGTCTCTGAATATTCTGTTTCCAAGGTATCTGCAACCAAAAATTTTAAAAAGAGCAACTTCAAGTTAAGAGCCATGAAAGAAGATAAAAATACTAATCCAGCCTTTGTTTCACAGATGTGGGGCTCCTGGGCACAAACGTAGCACTCAGAATTAATGCAAGTACCAAAATTCAAGTCTATAATCCTCAAAGCATCCTGAAAAGAGATTGCTGACACATAAGATTGCCTGAGGAAAATTCTCAAGATGCACAGAATGCTGCTGCCATGAATGGCCCGGACTGCTGCCATCTTGGCATGGCTGAGCTGCTACATGCGTGATGTTTTGCCCCATTAGTAATCCACACAGTAATGCTCTGTTCAGTGCCTCAGCTGGAATAGGAGGTATTCTTTAGTACAGCTAAAACACACTAAAAAAATAGGGTCAATGCTACATTCGGCAGCAATTGCTACTTTAACTGAAAAATGTGGAAGTGAGGATTGAAAAAAGGAAGATATGATTATCCTTATTAAATATCATATCATATTTGTACTTGTTCAAAAACTGGGAGATACAGCCTCAGTATCCCTCTTACCATGAGGATGTTCAAACTCGGGTTTCCCACCCGAAGCTTGAAGTCAGTGGCAACAATCAACAGGTTAATTCATTAAATGCTTCTGTGGAACATGTGCTGATGAAAAGTAAAGAAATCTATGCTGTTCATTCAATTTCTAAAGCTTTATATTAAAACCAACATTTTTTTTTTTTTTTCCAGTCATACAGGCTGACTGGAAGATCAAAGGGAATTATGGTCAATTTTGATAGAAATTAAAATGAAGTTGTCAGGACCTATGATAAATTTGACATACCAGCATTTCCCTCTCTTTTTGTCCTTAAATCTTCGTAGTTGTTTTGTTTGGGTTTTTTTTGTTGTTGTTTGTTTGGGGTTTTTTTTGTTTGTTTTTTTTTTTTTTTTTTTGCTAATCGCTTTGCTAACAAAGAAACATTTACTTTTATAATTCTGAACAAGAATCTTGAACAACCTGTATCTAGACTATTTATGGCTATACTGGTCTGATGTAGAAAAAGAAACTACTCAAAGAATTTCTATAGGTTGTTGTATTCTTATTCTGCTTCCTAGACATCCACTATTAAACACATTTAGTACCGTGATACTGGGCTAGAGATCTGGCACAACTGTTCTTACAGTTCCACAGGAAATACTTTTCTTCTCTCCAAAAGTATTTCTTAATGCACTACTGCTAGTGCCCAAGAGATAGCATTCAAGAAACAAGAATGTATTTTTTACTTCTTTTCTCTTTTTCTTTTCACATGTCAAACTTGACAGCTTTGCTGTTTCTTGTGACTAAATTCTGTGGAAATTACAGGTATATTCTGTTCACTAGGTATTAATTTATTTTGTAAGTCTACATCTACAGTAACTGTTCTATTTAAATGTATCTTTCTCCATTAGAGAGAACTGGAACTGAAATTCTATCTGAGTGGATTCTGTCAGGATTTCCTCTACCTTTTAGTTTAATCTTTACCTAGCCCTATCACTGTAATCCCATTTCCACCAAAACATCAATAAAGAGTTTGGCTTTGATGAGGCCACATCATAGTTTAACAAACATTTTTCTCTCTTTTCTTTTAACCATTGATGTGATACACTTTGATTTGGCAATCAGTGGTTTCATATTTATAAAATTGCAGTTAAAAATTAGTTGTTGGTTATGAGGAGCATCTGTTCCACCTATATTTAGCACAGCTATAATTGGAATAAAGTTTGCTAACCAAGGAAGACAGGGTAGATTACAGCAGAGCAATTCTGAGACCATACTAGCTGTCAAACTGAGTTATAAACCAGTTTTCAGTGTCATTGATCTTTATATGAAACTTCCATCACTCAGTAGAATCACTAGGGAATGAAACTAACTTAAGGAAAAAATGGTACTCTTTTCCCCTTACCTTTTATTTTATTTTATTCATCTGATAGTAAAAAAGACACTACTCAGTGTATTTCTAGAAGCATGCACAAAATGGTAAAGTTTACTAAAAGGTAAGTTTACTTAATATTAAGCTTCAGAATTTAGCATATTGGTTGGAGATAAGTTTGTGTTAGCCACAGATATATTCTAGTTCATGTATACCTTGCTGTTCCTTCACTTGCTGATTCTTTCTATAAGATAGATTCTTTGTAGTCAGCATAAGTTCCTTTAAAGTTGATTCAGAAGCTAAAGCAATTTATTGGAAATATTTTAAATACAGTTAACTGATTTTCCATTAATTAACATACTGGTACATTTCCAAATTTTTACACGTGTCTGCTTATTTACAGAGTTTTATAAAATAATCCCACTTAAGAAAATATTAAGATCAATGGCAGTATCTGTAAACAAGTAGTATTAATGAAGAAACAAAAGAAGTCTCGGGGCAATCATTCATTTAAAACCAAACCAAAACAATCTAAATCAAAGGACAGCTGGAATCATCCTGAGTAGCATTCACTTAATCTAGATTTAAGAACTCTATCTATTTCTGTGTATATTTATGGTACCTAAAGATGTCTGAGACATCTGCATGGAGCTGGTAGACACTAAACAACATCATTTGAAAACCTGTTATCTATGTCGGAAGAACAGAGGAGCTACACTAATAGCATCTTGAGTGCCAATAGATGCCTCATTTGATTAGCTGAACTCAGCACTAGCTGTCTGGAATGTCTAAATATGAGCAAGGTGTCTAATTTCTCATTATAGAAGGCCCCTTATCTATTACACTTCCACAAACTCCTTCATAAGACATGCCATGATGACTTTTCAACTAAATATAATCAATTCCACCTGATTAGGTGATTGATGCTACCAAGCACAAAGTAAAGGGTGGAAAGTAAGTAATGGGACCATATGTCATGCAGGTTGACTAGGAAGAAATGAAGCTCTATTTACACTAACACTGCCAAAAAAAATTATGAATGTAAGAAAATGTCCAAGCCAGAAAATATTATCACCTTCACCTTTGCAGTACAGCTGTAGCTAAGCAGGGGATATTTACAGTTTAACATTGATAGCCTAGCCTGAGACTGACTAAAATGCTCCCTGTCATACAGACACATGATAACTGTATCTGATCACACAGACAGCTAGCTAGGCAGCTTGAGACTGGTCACTTCAGATCCATCCAAATATGTGGTATGATTAGCTAATCTTAGTGTGCACAGCGTAGACAGGACTGTAACAGGTAATATGATAAAGAGGATCATGCACATAAAGCGTTTGTGTTGGATTGTCCCACAGTTCCACAAGGGCTAAATCTGAGTATTGGGATGAACTAAAATACAGTAGGCAGGATGACAGGTTTCAGTTCAAAAGACATTTCGAACATAGCCACTTGGCTCTCCCACCTTAGCTAGCTTCTTACAATTTAGCACAACCCTCAGAACAGATACTATCTACAGTTTTTTGTCACATCCTTCTGATGCAGGGTGGAAAAGACAGAGTGAATAGATAGAGGTGAGGCTTTGTTTTCTGTAGCTAAATCAATGAAGAAAAAGAAGTGAACAGCACTATATCTTACAGGTGTAGGCTCAATTTCTAGTCCCAAGTGAGTTTCTTATAATAGCTGCATATTCACACCTTTATGTTTAAATAAAACAATACACAGATACTTTTTCATCAAGTGACATGGTCCAGATCACATAATCAAATTTAACTCTTCTTTCATTTGCCCCTTATATTGAGTAGCAGCCACATTCTTGCTATTAACAGTACCTGAAATCCACTCTGCTAGGAACGGTGCCAAGGTATTTTCTGGAAAAGTGCTAAATTAAACAGGACATTTCTTCCCAGAAGTTTGATAATGATTGAACTAATGCTTTGAGCCTGCTTTATGTAGCCATCTTGATTACTTGTCCCAGTCACATATTAGTAAGCCCAGCTGTAGTTACTAAATTAGCTGTAGAAATGTAAAGAAAACTACATCAGAGATAAAAAAAAATACTGTTGAAACAAATGGTCTGTCACGAACCAAGGGATGAAAA
>NW_008619598.1:14354-16589 GCF_000691845.1 Merops nubicus | reverse complement strand
CCATGGCAGGGGGGTTGGGATTAGATGATCTTTACGATCCCTTCCAACCCAACCATTCTATGATCTGAACAACGTAACTTGAGTTGTCCCACCTTCCTCCTATGATTTTTTTTCCCTCTTGGACACGTATGAGAGAGGTAGCACAGCAGATGCGAAAAGACAAGGAAGAAAACACCACTGCTCACCAGCACACCCCAGCTCATGGGCACATATTTCTGCTCACTGAGACACACCACTGCTCACTGGCATGTATCTCTGCTCCCTGGCACACCTCAGCTCAGCGGCACACACCTCAGCTCAGTGGCACACACCTCAGCTCAGTGGCACACACCTCAGCTCATTGGCACACACCTCAGCTCAGCGGCACACACCTCAGCTCAGCGGCACACACCTCAGCTCAGTGGCACACACCTCAGCTCACCGGCACACCCCATTCGGCAGGTTCTGCTCAGCCCCAGTTCATGGAGACGTTGCCTCTGCTGCTGCCCATGTGGGTGGTGGTGTCTCCTGGGCCATGCTGGTGGGAAATTGGCCTCTGGTGAAGAGAGACCTGGAACTCACTATCCAGCTCTTCTCTGTCCCCAGCAGCATGCCAGGAGCCCACCACATCTGCCAGGCTGTGAAACTCCAGCTGGCTGGAGTTAACTCCTGTTAATATCCTGCATCTTCCCCATACTGTCCTGCCTCTCCAGCGTGAAGCACATTTGTAATGACAGGTGAATGCATTTTGAAGTTCATCTTAATCCACTCACAACACCTGGTTGCTGTGAACAGATGCAGGGAGACAGTTTTGCCGCAGACTGCAAAGCAAAACCCAAGAGGCCAATGGCAACACCTCGTCACGGGGCGCTGTGCCGGGGGCTGGACGGGCCAGCACCGAGCTGGACGGCTCCAAGGCAACACACTTCATTCCTTTGCATGGAACCCTTCTGCCTCACACTGCCCCTGTGGGCAGCAAACTCTGCTAGGAAGGGTTTAACCATCTGCTGCCAAAGGAAGGCTGAAGAGTGACGGAGAAGGGCCGAGCTCTGCCCACAGCAGTCTGGGCCAGGCTGAGCGACGGGGCCGCTGCAGCGCCGGGCACAGCCAACAGCGCTCAGGGCTTTCAGTCTTCTGGGGTTACACTTGCTGAGTGGATCTTCTTCTTAAAGTCACTTCTTCAGATCACCTGCCCTTCCTCTCTTGGTTGGGTTTCAGCTATTGGTTGAACGTCCCTCCCATTTAGCAACTGGAAAATCAGGTCATGGAAGGTTTCCAGGCTGTTTTTTTTCTAGTGGCAACTGCAACACACACACGCTCCTGGGTTACTGCTGCCACGCTCGTGCGCTCCTTTAAAACCTCCCGTACCAGATCGCCTCTCTGCCAGGTTTATAATCTGTGAATGTTATCAGATAACGTGATACACAGCCTCTGATCTCTAGATCACCATTTCACCTCCAGCACGGATTGGAGGCAGCCAGGAACCGTCCCCGGTGCACCCGAGACATCCCTCCACTTGTGCAAGGTGCTCCACTCCTCCACACGCTCCTGCATCGAGCTGTAGGACCCAGCTAATACCCAGCAGGGTTCACAGTCCTGGCAAAACAGGAGACCAACAACCTGCTCCCACAGTGCAGATACAGTTTTGATGCTGCTGTTAAACAAGTACCTACTCAGAAAAATAAATGTCTCCCATGTCCATGTCCACCCAGTTTTTACCTTGGATATGCCCAACCAGCGGGCCAGGACAGCAAGGACCCACCAAGTCCCTTGCACGAAGGAATGCTTTGCAAAGAGGCTGCACTGAAGGTACGACCTCAGAAAACAAATTAGCAAAATGTCAGTACACTAAACATCTACCCAACAGAGTTCTCCTTCCTGCAAGCACCATAGTCAGTGAGCTGCTCCTGAAGGGCAGGACAGGGATTTTAAACACCCATTAAGATGCTGGCATGGAACACCAGGACAGGGCAGATCCCACCCACGCTGCTTCAAACCTGCCAGCCTCATACAGCATGTGAGAACCCTGCAGGATCAGAACCCATTTTGCAATTTCAAGGAGAGGACATTTGGTGTAACAACTCTAAGAAAAACCAGACCCCTGGGAAGTTAAGCCAGAGGCTGTCCCCTGTCCTGCAGGCAGCCGCCCCCACAGCCGGCACCGAACGCGCTCAGGCACCGAGATGCCCTGTTTGGGAGCCAGCGTGGCCCAGCAGCTGGCACGAAGCCCCAGCCCAGGCAGAGGCTGGCAGTGGC
>NW_008619598.1:9001-14341 GCF_000691845.1 Merops nubicus | reverse complement strand
GGCCCCTGCCCAGGCAGTGCTGCTGCGATGCCCCGGGTCCACCCGGTGTCAGCGAGGGTGTCAGCAGAGAAGGGGCTGGGGCTGGACTCGGAGCAGAAGCTGCAGCCGAGGTGCTGCAGAGGCCGTGGCCAGGCAGCCTCCCTGTGCCCCTCACACTAAGCACTGCTTTTGCCTTCGAAAATTACTCCCTTGAAAATGTATTTGTTTTGCATTATTTAATCGCCGCCGCCAGCTGCTGGTTTTAGGTCATTCACTTCTCAGTGAATTAAAAATAACGTCCATGCTGCAGCGAGACGTTTTGCAGACGGTGCCAATGCATCACCTTGTCAGCAAAGCCACCACCAAACCCCGGGGCCAAGCGCCACGAGGAGCCTCGTGCCAGCCCGGCCCACCACCCGTGCACCCTGCGCCTGTGGGAAATGGGTGTGGGTGCACAGGACCTCCCAGGCCCCTGAACTGACCAGCTGCTCGTGCCAACCATCAGGACTTCAGACAAGGACGACAGCAGAGCCTGGCTAACAACACATTTGCACCTCTTAAAAAAATCAAACCATTAAAAAACCCTCTTTTGAGTGGAAGTATCAACTCAACCCAAACCCCAGCACTCGTGGGATGGGCTCCCCCTAATATCTCAGGGCAGTGACAAGGGCCTTGGCCTTGCTCAGGAAAACGTTCCCGAGGGTACGGAGCCCTAAAGAGGTTATGGTTCAGGACCAGAGAACAGCATCAGACCCTTTCCAAAGATATCTCTCGGCAAACTTGGGCCCCTCCAGCACAGGCTGGTCGGTCATGGGCTGCTGCCTGCTCCTCCCCACCCACTGCACTTGAGAGACATGACAGGGTGATTATTAATTAAAATTCACATGTATGCACATTGAAAAGATCAATAATTTATGCCAGTTTCTGCTAAGGTTCCTACAGCAGTTTCGTGACAACAGAAAGGAAAAATGCTTCTCTCTTTTTTTGCTTTTGCATTTCCTTCATCACCTCCTACACGCTCAGTGCCTGAATGTGGGAATTTAAAGAAAACAGTTTCCATGGAGACGCTCCCCTCTGCCAGCACCCGCCCGTCCCCCCGTCCCTCAGCATCTCTGCTCCTTCACGCTTTCATGCTAAAAATATCGACTACGGGATTTTATTTCCACCATAGCAATACAGTTTTATCAGAAAAATAGGAAATTTATAATACACACACTCTCCCTCCTCCTCCCCTGGTGTGGAGGGAAGGCTGGGAAGGTTCCTGCTCTCCGCCAGGAATGGGAAAACAAACTTGTTATGAAAAGGAAAGAAGACAAAACCAGGGAAGCTCCAGTCAGTGCAGAGACCTGCATCCCTGGAGCAGCCTGGCCCAGAGCGGGGGGCTGCCCGTGCTGCCACCCCTCTCCCCTGGCCCAACACAGGGGCCTGGCTGTCCCATCCCTGCTCCTGCAGCATCCCAGTCATCTAGTCCCTGCTCCTGGAGCATCCCAGCCACCTCATCCCCACTCCTGGTACATCCCAGGAACCTCGTACCTGCTTCTGGAGCACCCCAGTCCCCCCAAGGGATCTGCTGCCGTGTGCCCCATGTCACCTCAGCCAGCGTGGCTGGCACAGGGCAGTGGCTCGTGCCCAGCACAGTCCAGGACAGCCCATGCCTCCCCCTGACTGGGACAGTTCTCCAGAGCCTGTTTGCACAGAAGTGCTGAGGCTTTTACCCCTTCTCCCAAAGCTGACCAGTTTCCAGTGGGGCAGGACTCCGGGGGGGGCAGGACAGTGCAGCCCACAGATGGTGCCTGCAGAACTGCCCCGGCTGGCTCAGAGGGCTCCCAGAGGTGCTCCGTGATGTGCTCTGCAAGGCTTCCAACCCACAGAGAGGTTCAAAGCAGGGAAAGGCAGGGAAAAATCTGTCTGCAGGCCAGAACACCCTTTCCAGCTGAGGTCTGCCCTGGGTGCCTCGGCTCCTGTGCCTTACGCACTCGAGGGCCAGGCAGCCCCTGGCACCCTCTGCTCCATCAAGAAGGAGAGCTGGAGCATGTCCAGAGAAGGGCAATGAAGCTGGGGAAGGGTCTAGAGCCCAAGTGTGGTGAGGAGCAGCTGAGGGAGCTGGGGGTGCTGAGCCTGGAGCAAAGGAGGCTCAGGGGAGACCTTCTGGCTCTGCACAGCTCCTGACAGGAGCCTGGAGCCAGGGGGGGGTCGGGCTCTTCTCCCAAGGAACAAGGGACAGAACAAAAGGAAATGGCCTCAAGTTGTGCCAGGAGGAGTTTAGGATGGATGTTAGGAAATAGTTTTTCCCCAAAAGGGTTGCCCAGGGCTGTGCCAGGCTGCCCAGGGCAGTGGTGGAGTCCCCACCCCTGGAGGGGTTTCCAAGCCGTGGAGATGTGGGGTGAGGGACACGGGGCAGTGGGGACCTGGCAGTGCTGGGGGATGGTTGAACTCAATGATATGAAAGGTCTCTTCCAACCAAAACAATTCTGTGATTCTACTGTACACAGCTTTATGGTAAATTTGCTACAGTGAGAGGAGTGCAAACAGCAAGATTTTTTGTCTGAGGTCCACAAAGGGGTCAGTTGTACAGCTGCAAAATTAGCAGTTTCCACCAAGACTCAGAGCAAACATCTGCATGTTGCAGTGCAAGGTTTCAGCCTACAGCCCATCTGTTCCTGTGAAGGTCTCCTACAGCCGGTGCCTTCGCCCCAGGCACGGGCACTGGACAGCCAGTGTGTTCTCCAAGTCCTGGTGCTTGGTCACCATTGCTCAGCCCCTCACGGGTGACAGGACCCTAGACCATCATTGCCCCAGAACAAGTTTGTCACTTGTCAGTGTTCTTGTTGCTGCTCTGTAGGACAGACACAAAGCTGGTGGAGCCCTGCTGAAGTCAAGAGGCTGCAGCCATTTACAGCCATGGAAGATCTATGAGAAGAGCATCAGGCAGCCTTGCTCTCATCTCTCTGCTTTTGTACATACCTCCTGAAAAGGGGAGAGGAGCCTTCCCCAGGGGGACACATCAGCTCTTCCTGTGGCGACCCCCACCACAGAGCGGCCAGGGTGCTCCCAGGCCAGAGGCCCCAGGACACTTTGGGGGGGCTCGTAACCACAGCCCAGCCCCAGACACCCCATTCTTGTTATTACTTGTATAAATCACTCTGCGGATGGCACCGCACACAAAGCCTCCAGCTCTGCAGATGATAATAAATTTGGAAGCACCATAAATAACAGCAAACCCGGCTGCCAGATGAAGCAGGATTTAGATCACTCAAATCCCAGGCTATGAGTTGTCAAACCCAGTTTAATGCTGATAAGTGTGGGATAATAACTCACTGCAACCATGTCCCTCCCTACCCCATCAGCCCCTCGAACAGAGCATGGGGGGACGTGTCTGCCTCCCAGCAGGGACCCCCCGTGCTGAGCACAGCCAGCCCCCCCAACCACCACCCAGCTGCGGCGGAGGCAGCGAGGGGGACGCCAACAAAACCTACATCTGAAACCACTCAGGTGGATGGAGAAAGCATGAGGAGGTCATGAAAAATTAAAGGGTTTAGGGAGAGAAATGACGGAGAGCTGTGTCTGGTGATGGGAGGGCCATACCACAAGCCCACCCACGGGGCTTCTGTGGGGCTCTTGGAGCAGGCAAAGCACCATCTCAGCATCTCACCACTCCATGGCAGGACACGGACCTGCCACTCAGAGAGGGATTTCGAGGAGGACACAAACCTTTGAGTCATCACTGAATAATGCAGCATGATCCTCAGCCTCCCAAGGAGGACTCCCAAGTCCAAACCTCAGCGACAGCCTGTGGGTTTTACCTGGCTCAGGAAATGGTGAGACATTTCACTGTTTAAAAGAGATCCCTTTGGTTTCCCTGTCTGCCTTTCTTGAAAAAAGAAAAAGACCAAAAACAAGAGAGAGGGTGGGTTTTTTTGTAATAACTCTACAGCACAGAGGCTGTCAGCAATGAGAAATTCACACTGCATGTCAGAGCTCTAAATGCAGGCTTGTGGAGTTTTGATGGAGAGCTGTGAAGGTGCCAGCATGCAGGCTGGAACACTGCAAGGTGGCTTAAAAGGAACCATGACCTGCTCTCTGTTTTGCAAGTCTAGATTTACAAACTAGAAAAAACTCAAATCAAACTCAATGCAGCCAACCAACCAAACCCCAGCCCCACAGCAGACAGGCCAGCCAAGCCCTTCTGGCCTGGGCGCAGATGGAGATGCCCCTGGGCCAACCCCTCCTGACCCACACTCAGCAGGGAGCTCTGCACCAGCAAGGCAGCAAAGGAGTCATCCTGGCCACCTGAGGGACTACGAAGCTTCACCAGTTCCCCTCTTGGTGGCCAGGCAGGGCATCTTGGGAGCACTGCCCATGAGGTGAAGCACCCAGGGGCTCCAGGAGCAGCACCAGCCGTGCCGGCTGTGGGAGGAGCAGGACCCAGCCCTGTGCCCCCCAGCACAGCCAGAGCCTGAGGCAGAGCCAGACCTGGAGCAAAAAGCTCCCCCAGAGACCTGAACACAGCTTTCCTCCCTGCCTGTGGAAAAGTGTCAGCGAGGAACCAAACTGAGGAGCACTCCAGGGCCCCTCAGCTACAGAAAAGATGCCCTACAGAGGAAAGTCTGGGCAAGGCTACAGAGCTGGAAGGGGACAGGGAAGTGCCACCTGAGTCCCACCAGAACGGAGCAAAGTGCCATTCACAAGTGACCCCAGGCTGAGCCCAGGCCATCAATCCTCCCCAAACTGTGTGGTGCACAGCAGGGGGAGTGGGGCGGGAGGGGAGAGGCCAGCGGAGGTTAAACTGGGATCTAACGGCGTGCAAATTCACATGGCATCGATCTGCACGGATTTCCCCTGCTGGGGTGAATGATAGCCTGGCAAACAGAAATCAATTCCACTGCATTAAGCCCAGTAAGGATCTGGTACCATCAGCAAAACACCCTGAAACACCACTGCTCGCTGACACCCTGAAACACCACTGCTCACTGACACCCTGAAACACCACTGCTCGCTGACACCGCGAAGCATGGCACAGCGCAGCGCAGCATGGCATGGCATGGCATGGCATGGCACGGCATGGCATGGCATGGCATGGCACAGTACAGCATGGCACACATGGCATGGCACAGTACAGCATGGCACAGCATGGCATGGCACAGCATGGCACAGCATGGCATGGCACGGCATGGCACAGCATGGCATGGCACAGCACGGCACGGCACAAATGCCTGCCCGAGCCCTCCACCCCAGCTAGGCCAGGGCTGTGGTGAAGGAGGGAGGACAGGCTCTGGGGAAAAGCCACCACACCTGAGCACCTCCAAGGCCCAGGTCAGCCCAGGCCCGTTCCCCTGCCCCACTGTGAGCACTGCTCTGCGC
>NW_008619598.1:3808-8915 GCF_000691845.1 Merops nubicus | reverse complement strand
GGCTCCTCGCTGCGGTGCTGCAGAGACAGCAGCAGCTGCTCCTCTTCCCCAAAATGGAATAATTCTCCTAGATTTCAGTGCTAAAAATACTGGCACATTCAAAATTTCTCTGCCCTTGTTACAGCAAAAAATAATTCAGTGCTCCCAGCCTAGACGAAAGAAATTTCCATCTGGCAGCTCCCCCGGTGCCTCCCGGCAGCACCCCCACTGCAGCGCCCCGCCCGCGGCGCTGACATGGAAGAACCTGAATTTACGTCTCTCCCACCACCCTCGCAAGGTTCAGTTCCCTGTAACTGCAGGAACTGAGGGCTCAGGAGGAACCACGCCGTGGAGGTGTCTCGCGGGCGGGTGCCCAGGAGCCGTGTCCCCCCCGTGAGGCAGCGGAGACCGAACGCTCCCCCAGAGCCAGTGCCAGCAGGAACCGCGCCGCTCAAACGCATCGGGTCTGTTCATTAACAGCAGCAGAATAATGAAGCAGAAAAAGCCAACAGCAGCCTTCAGACAGAACTGTAACTTGGTACAGCTCTTGACAGAGATCTCCCTTCTCATCCCAGCACGTCCTGACCTCAGGGTCCAGTCGCAGCTGACCGTAACAGGCACACGGGCGAACCAAAGGGCAGGACCTCCACCTCAAGCCTCCATCTCTCCCAGTCCTCACTCACATCCTCCATTTCCTTCCTGCTGGACCCAAATCCACCCCTGCCTGGCTGTTGCCACTTATCTTGTTGCTGACTGCAGGCCCTCCAAAGCGACTTTCCTGGGATTGTACTGGGCTTAGTGAAGTCTTGGATCAAGATGGGGCTCCAAAGCACTACGGGAACCTCAGCTAGGGTAGATTTCTGCAGTCCTAACTTCTGCAATCATCCCAGCGTGGAGCAGGAACACACTTCACTCTCACCCGCCCTGCCAAACATGAGACCCAGGAGAGGTAACGGGCTCCAGCCCCAGGTGGCATGGCCATGACCCCGCACCCAGGAGTGACAAACTGCACCTTCTGCCCTGT
The DNA here is from genome assembly GCF_000691845.1 of Merops nubicus. Lineage (NCBI taxonomy): Eukaryota > Metazoa > Chordata > Aves > Coraciiformes > Meropidae > Merops > Merops nubicus. The sequence continues at coordinate 7,912 of NW_008619598.1, read as the reverse complement.
GGTGATGGGCGACTCTCCCCAGGAAGCATGGGGAGAGGAGGGGAGAGCTACAGCTTGAAGGTGAAGTTAAGTCCTGAGGCCCAGCTGCCCCTCGCCCTCCCAGCCGTGCAGGGAGGAACAAGGAGCACAGCAGCAGGAGGAGAGGGGAGGTGGAATACAGCGGCGCAGTGGGACGGGTCTGTCTGACAGGCTGGGCTGAACCTGCCCCTCCCGGGATGCTCACGTGCCACGGGGGTGGGAAGGACCCTCAGTGCTCTGGGCAGGGAGCCCCCGGTCCTGACAAGCCCAGGGAACACCCATCCTGGGGGACCTCTTGCTGGTCGCAGACTGGCACGTGCGACACCAAACTCCTCTTTCAGCATTAACATGCGCAAGTCATTAACTCTTGGATTAATGTCAATTTTTAATTGGTCCGGCTATGAAAACCTTATAGAGCTGTTACACATTGTACCTGTGATAGCAGAACAGCATGTTAATCAAGACAATTAGCATAGGACTCGGAGAATCTCCCTAGCAGTGTGAATAATCCTGCCCACTTTGAGGAGAAGTAACAGCTGCCCTACAGCGTCCCAGCAGGAGCCCCGGACGCGTGGTGCTCCCTGCCCAGGAGGGCACAGCCTCAGCTGTGGGCACCAGCTCTCACCCTATGGAGATGCCCAGCCCTGGCCAAGCAGCAGGACGGGCTGTGCCCCATGCAGGTGCCCGTGGCTCCTCCTGGCACCTGGGGAGGGCGAGAGCTGCCCCTGGGGTCTGCCAGCTGGGCACCAGGCCAGCACTGTCCTCCTCCGAGGCACCGACTGGAACACACCTGCAAGAGGGGGAGGTGGCATTGCCCACTCGTGGAAAGCAGACATGTACTGAGCTCTGTGTGCCATGAAAAAGGTTTAAAGATGCTGCCTTAACAATCCTGACCCCGTCGGGACACATGCTGTGAGCGTGCTCAGTAGTGACCCAAGACACCCTCCAGACTGCACTCATTTCAAAGCACACAAAACCTGTCATGAGTTGTGTGATTACCAAAATCCATTGTTTCCTGCTTTGTTTTTCTTCTCTTTTACCATTCTTTTCTAAATTATTCCTCTTGAACACACACACACATAAGTACAGCCTTCCATCCCATGCCAGCATTTCTGATGTTAAAGGGAACCAGAGGATGAGCACCTGGGAATAGACAAGGGCTGACAGCAGCTTGTGGGTGCCCACCACTGCTCCCTGGTGCCAGCATGTCCCCCAGCCCATGCCCCTCACCCCCAGCCCCTGCCCCAGCCCTGCACTCCTGGCTGACCCTGCCTGGGCTGTGCTGCTGGGCAGGCTCCTGCTGCCAGCAGCATCCCCAGACAGCCCAACCCCCTGTACTCTGTGCCTTGGCTCGCTGCACCAGTTCCATTGCCATCCTTGTGCCAAGAGGCTTAGAGGCACGTTAGACAGAAAAACTCCTCAGTATGGCTGATCTGGGCTCAGGAATGGTATAGAAAATCCAAGTCAGCCTGCAAAGATATACTCTTAACCTGTATCAGACTTTGTAGAAAGCACCTGAGCATTGATGAAGTCTGCACTTCACCCTTTCCACACTAACACCTTTAAATACTCTAAGGATTTCTACAAACCCTGGGCTCTCTACCAGGTCTGCCACGAGACCATCTGGGCACTTCTCATTCATGGGCATAAAGGAATAAGCAACCCAGGAAGTGGTCTGGGGCCCAAATACCTTCCAAAAACCTGTAGCTTCCAGCAACATCACTGTTTGCTGAAACCTGAACAGCTGACATGGGAAACAACAAATTCATAGATATTAACAATACCCAGGCTCTTTGTATTTAAAAGATCTTTATCTCCATCAGGAATGCAATGCCTGCTCTTCTAGCAAGATCAACACCACGGTGACCACTCTGGCCATGGCTCTGGCTCTCAGCACACACAGGTATCCTCAGGATGTTGCCTTGCAGGCCCGGGATACCTAGTACACACTGCTGTGAAATCAGTGCCACAGCAGAAGGGGGGGTGTGCAGACACCAGGGTGGGTGCTGTGCCAACACGCTCAGCGTGCCGTGTGTTCTGTTGTTCTGGTCATCTTGCTGAAGCCATCTGTTAGCTTAGCAGCAAAACCTATTGATTTTTTAAAAATTTTAATTAGAAGTACCCGAATGTCAGCTAAGCAAGTAAAATTTGGAAGCAGCAAGCACTTCTCTCACATACAGCAGCTGTTTTCAGCTTATCACCAACATTTGCCATCGTTGTGCCCTGATGTCGCTGTCTGTCTCGTGATGCTGTGCCCCTGGAGGAGCTGGACGTGGCACACAGCACGCAGGAAGGGCTGCAGGGACCTCCTCCCGTGAGTGGGGCTCCCAGCAGGGCACCGACACACAGCGAGTGCCCAGGAAGGAGTGCCCCTCACAGAGACTTGCTCCGTGGAGGAGCATGAAACACTTCACAAGCACGGAGACTCACAGGAGCAACTCTGCTGGTAGGCAAAACTCAGTGAGTGCCCAAGTCCCCTAAGCCATGTCCACCACAGCCATGCGGGCTACACGGCTCAGAATTTCCCTCATCAGAGAATTTCTCCATTTTCTCCTCCTTCCCAGTTTTCTGACACCAGGATAATGTCAAAAGCTGGCAGCCAGAAGCAGGGCAGCTCATGTGAGGTTTCTCATGGGGTCCTCCCTTGCCAGCTGAGGACTCTGCTGCCCACAGCTCCCCTCCAAGTCTGCCAGAACAGGGTTCCCCTGGCTGTAAGGTCCAAAGTCCTCCTGGCCACTCAGTTCTTCTAGTGCCTCAGGCTCTACAGGCAGTGTCCATAATACCTGCCTCAGGTGCTGCCAGGGTGCAGCCCTCGAGCACTGGCACAGGTACATTTCAGATCTCAGCACCCACAGGCTAGGCACTTGCAAGACAGACATCACAACTATTCTCTTTCTCTCCAGCTCTGAGGTGAGATGCTTCACCCTCGCCTCCTCTGAAGCTCCTGGGACCAGACATCTCCTCACCAAATACCACGGCTGGCCAGACACACACGTGCTGTTCTGCAGTGCTGGAGATTGCAGCCCTTGGGACCCACGTTGAGTACAGCCCTGGGATGCTCCCTCCCTAAAGCTGAAAAGCCATAACTACAGAATCACAGAATCATTTTGGTTGGAACACACCATTAAGATCATCAAGTCCTAGCATTAAGCCCAGCATTGCCATGTCCCCACTGCCCCGTGTCCCTCACCCCACATCTCCACGGCTTGGGAACCCCTCCAGGGGTGGGGACTCCACCACTGCCCTGGGCAGCCTGGCACAGCCCTGGATCAACCAACCCTTTCAGAGAAGAAATGAGAGTGACACAGCTCAGAATTCACTTTAGAAAGCCAACACAGAGAACGAAACAGGACGAGGACAGCCTATTGCAAGGGGGTGCAGATGGGCTGGACCCACTGCAGAGCTCCTGAAAATAAGAGCATCTCTCGTGCTGTGGGCACAGGGGCAGCCGGGCAGGAGGCAGCGGCGAGAGGCGGTGGGCCTGGCATGCCCCACAGAGCAGGGAACACAGCCCAGGGGAGATCAACACCCTCTGCAGGGGGCGGCTGAGCCCCTCAGCCACCAGCCACCTCCAAAGAAAGCAGACAGAAGCCTCAGCGTTGGGAGTGCTGGATTGGCAAGAGCGTGCTTCATATCCCGAATCTATATTTAGGGGAAAGCAAACACACTAGAGCTATGTACAGACAGTCCCTGGCATTTGTTGCATAGATTTGAATGTAATCAGCTAAAGATGGCTTAATCCAACATCTGGGGCTGTTTGGAGGAGGGATTGCCACAAACGCGTTCCTTCCACGCAGGGCTGGAGCAGCTGCAGCCCCACGGTGCTGCCCAAAGCACGGGGCTGGACCAGCCCCACCCGAACCACCCCCCACCAGGCAATTGGGGCATCTCAATGTGACACCAGCCAAGAGCACTTCTGCAGCTGTGCGTTCCAGTCCCATGGCCTCTGGATCCTGGTGATCACCCTCCAGCCTGCAGTCCCCTCCCCAGGAATCAGCGCTGCCTGTCGGCACCACCCCCCTCCCCGCTGCCTTGGGGACTGGTGCCCCCCAGGGATTGCCCCATCCCCCTGGCCAGGGGCTGGGG
>NW_008619598.1:0-3797 GCF_000691845.1 Merops nubicus | reverse complement strand
GGGGTCTAGGCCACTGCAGCGGGCCCAGCCACAGTGGCCACCACAGCTCCACCACTCCTTGCCTGGGGCACGAACCCCTCACGAAGCAGTGTAAAAACTCAGCTAACCCAGGACAAGCTTGACAGAACCGCTGCACAGGGCTTTAGGCAGGGGCCACATTTTGTCTGCTTGGTTTAAAACACACCATGGACTAGATTTTCTGTCTGCTCTACAGAGGAAGCTGGATGTCTGTGCCATCACTTTCAATCTGCCCCTGGAAGAGCTTGTCTCAAGACATTTTCCATGCAATATTTTAATTAAACTTTCTTTCCTTCAATTCAGTCTTAGGTTCATTAAGTGATGTTCTGAGCCACTGAAATGAATTGCTTAAAAGTAATTTGTGCAGCAGCTGAAGGAGGAGATTACAGCTCTAAACGAGCCCATCTTCTGAACCTCTCACTCTGGACTGGTACCAGTGGCAGTGTGTGTGTGTGCACGTCTGCACCTGCAGCATTCAGCGTCGTTTGAGGCAAGGGTTCAGAAAATGTGGCAGGCAGCAACTGCCTGGAGGAGGAACCTGCCCTCGTGGGGCTCAGCAGGCACAGCACCACGCAGAGCCTGAAGCCAAGCTGCCTGGGGAGCAGACAGCACCCAAGAGATGTACGTGTTGCCTTCTCCTCGGAGATGGCTCATGCCTGTCTGAGACAGCATTCTGTCTCCTGCTGGTGAGTAACAGAGTACAAACCACTTGGTTTATGCATTGCAAGTGTAAACAACAAGTGTCTGTTTTTGAAAGCAATCAGGAATGTCACATACACAACTGGCTGTCCTGCCCTTCTCCTGACTTCTGTAAGATCTACTGCACTGCTGGAATACCTCCTCCTGTCTGCCCCAGGAGAAATAACCTCACTTACCTCCCTCAGGGATAAATCTCTGCTCAGTCTGTTTCTGAAAAGGAGGTCACAGTCATGCTATTTTTAGGATCTGCTAGGTTGTGATAACAAGAATTCATCTATAACATTTAGTATCTTTAAGCTTAAAGATGTCCACAGCTAGATCCTAGGTCCACTGCTCCTCATCTCCATCACTTGCAAGAAATACATTTGCAGCAAAACACTGAAGCACCCTTCAGTAACAGAAGAGGGACCTGCTGATCACGCTCCAGCAAAGCCTTCTCATGAGCACAAACCAGCCTGCTCACTTCCACCAAGTCAAGTGTGCAAACGACCAGGATCCCAGAGAGCTGGAACAGAACAGAGCTTCTGGGGCAGTCTGGAGAGCTCAGGAAGTTCCCCTGTTTTACTGCTGATATGCATCACAAGAACTTGTCCCAGGATAATGGTTGGGGTAGGTGATGTGTGGTCGGTGTCACTCGTGCACGGGGACCCCAACTCCCTCCATCCTCAGTACTGAGCTCCTGCCCCAGGAGACTGTCCCCAAAGCACCAGCTGACCGATGGGCTCGATGTGCCTCTGAGGACAGCCCAACATGAGCACGCTCAGGTCCATTCTTCACTGAGCAGTTCAGGTAGAGCAAACAGGCTGCAGGGCACCTTGCCAGGCCAGCACCTAGCCCACTGAGCTGGCCACCACCCCCCCGGGCAGCCATGGAGCTGCGTCCAGCACACCAGCAAATTCGACTGCAGCCCCCTGCTTTTCCCTTTTAACCAGTCATTCCATCATGGATTTTGTCCTCGTGGGAGGAAGATTTGTTTGGATTTATGTTTATCTATCTTTAGTGGAAGCAGGCAGACAAACCTTGCTCGTTATCAGGGAATAAACTCCAGAATGTAATACGCTTCCATATGGAAGCACGGATACTCATTAGATCAAATGAAAACCCTCTCCCAGTCAGATGGGATTTAATTAAGTTGATTCTGACAGGGAATTAAAGGTCTTTGCTGGGAGCTCTGTTTCTGGTGTTGGGGCTGTACCACTGAAGCTGAACACAGTGCTTCCTGAGGTACTGTGACTATAAAGTATTTTGGACAAAACTGTTAGCCCAAGATAATCTTGACATTGTGCATCCACCACAGCACCGGCAACAGAGTCAGTGCTGAACCTGGTTCTTCCTCACGGGGTCTTACTGTTAGCACAGGAACACAGCAAAATTAATTGGAGTGCACGGAAAACCGATTTGTTCATGCTGAAACCAGTGACAAATGCAGTCCAATACAAAAAAAAAAAGATCCTGCAACATGACAGAGCCAAGCAGGGGCAGAAAACTGTCACTCATTGGGACCTGGCAACTGAGATTTCAGCAGACTCATGTGCAACTGAACAGCAACACCAATGTGCTTTTAGTGAAACATCCCATTCTCAGGTCCACTGATTTTCTATCAAACTACGAGCAATTCTGCTTAAATAGTTGATGGCAGTGGTATTCAGGCATGCAGGAGGTAAGATGCAATTAATAATTACCAGGGAGGCCAGAGCCTACGATGAGTACATCCCTTCCCTTCCTGTCCCCCACAGTGACCTACAGCTCAGGGATGTTTTGGACCTCGGCCCATAACAGGCTCTTGCAGCACTGCCATTGAATACACTGGGCTTTACCCACCTCTTGTAATTGCCCAAGAGTTCACAAAAGAAGGTGGTGAACTATCTTTCTTCTGATGCCCACGCTTTGTCTGAACAAAGCTCTGGTCTGTGGTGAAGAACATGATTCCACATACACCCCAGGTGGATGGTGTGGCACCACGAGCACTAAGCTGGGGACCACGAGGCAGTCACTGGCATGAGCAGAACGAGGCAAGTGTGGGAAATGGCTCAGGCCCAGCAGGAGAAGGGCTTGGAGCATGTCTCTAGCACCCATGGTCAACACCAAACAGACAGGATTACACAACAGCCTGCCCAACAGCTACCTGAAGATAAGGCATGGGGCTTCCCCCTCCTCACACTGCTGCTCTCTGACATTCACCAACAAGGCCACAAGCATGGAGAACGGGTGTAAACCCTGCCCTGAGTCGCAGTTCAGAGCTGCCCCCCAGGCACTGCAGCGTCACCGGCCGCCGGGGACCCCCCAGTGCTGCCAGCCCAGCCCTGCCCCTGGAGCTGCCCTGCAACCCCAACGACTGCGGGGCAGCCTCTGCTCCAAAGGGGGATCAGTGCCACCAAAGCTCACACGTGCCTGCCCTGGGTGGGATGATGGAGCATCCAAACATGGCACTCGACATCACAGAATGGCTGAGGTTGGAAGGGACCCCAGAGATCATCTCATCCAGACTCCCTGCCATGGGCAGGAATGTCTCTCAACTAGAACAGGTTGCCCATGGCCTAATTCAGCCTGGCCTTAAACACCTCCAGGAAGGGGCATCCACAACCTCTCTGGGCAATGTAGTCCAGAGTCTCACCACCCTCATACTGAAGAACTTCCTCCTAAGATCTAGTCTAAACCTATTCTCCTTCAGTTTAAATCCATCTCCCCTTGTCCTGTCGCAGGACACTGGGGGCCACCCACAACCCCTCTGGGCAATCTAGTCCAGAGTCTCACCACCCTCATACTGAAGAACTTCCTCCTAAGATCCAGTCTAAACCTACCCCCTCTCAGCTTAAAACCACTTCCCCTCGTCCTGTCGCAGGACACTCTTGTGACAAGTCCCTCTCCAGCCCCCCTGTAGGTTCCAGGAACACCGGTTCACACCCGGGAGGAGGAGCGGCCGTTCCTGGGGACAGATGACATCCTGCTGTCAATGCCACCCCCTCCTTACCCGCTGTGGCACAGCCTGCCCCAGGCCTGACTCTGAGCGGGCTTCCCTGCAGCGACGGCAGAGCCGGGAGCCAACCCAGGCTCCAGCGTCCTGCAGTGCGGCTCCGGCC